>NC_080727.1:13627500-13840000 GCF_019097595.1 Hemibagrus wyckioides
ATTTTGTTTTATAAAGTATGAACTGAAAAGGTGAATTACAGGATTACTTTTTAAGAGAAACACATTTGTGATAGCTAGTGACCACTTTAGCAAATATACTGAAAGTTGGAAAAAAGAATGAATTTTGCATAATGATGTAAGGGTTTTAGTTCTGATAAAATGCTGAACATAATTTAGACTCTATATGAAGCATTTCTTCCAAAAAAACCCCCAAATTTTGCAAATGTTTTATTGAAAACTGAAGTAACTGTAAGTGATTCAATACAGTATGTTAACTCTACAATAAATGATCATCATACGCATATGTAGGTATTTTTGCCACAAAGCTGAAGGCATACAATTGTAACAGATGTCTTTGCTGTATTTTTAGGATTTCCCTACAGGGCCAAAACCTTTATCAGCATGACAATGCCCCTGTGGACTAAGCAAGGTCATTGAATACATGGTTTACTAAGGTTGATGTAGAAGAACACGAGTGTCCTGAAGAGCCCAGAGTCCTGACCTTGTCCTTAACCTCATTGAACACCTTCAGACTAAACTGGAACATACAACATCAGTGTAAAACCTCACTTCAGCCTCAAAATGCTTTTGTGGCTGAATAGGAAATTCCCACAGCATTGTAAGCATTGTAAATTTAGTGAAAACCATTCCCAGAAGAGTGGAGCTAACTTATGGGCCAAATAATCTTGCCATATAGTGTAGCACAAAGGAGTATATTTTGATGCCCTTTTCCCCAAATACTCTTGCCATCATTATTGAAAAATTCTAACTGAGAAAAAAATAATTAAGGGATTTTCTGATTACTTTCAGCTCATAAATAGAATTATGTAATTGTTAATTACACACACACACACACACACACACACTCAAGAGGGAGGAGATTTCACATTCCCACAGCATGTTCAGAAAAGGTGCAAGAAAGTATTACAGCTAAAACAGATATGAGCCAATTTCTTTCACTTTTTAATTATTGTAAAGCTCACTACAAAGCAAAACCAATCACCAGTCTAACACCAATTATAAAATGTAAAAGTACAAACATGGAACAGCCTCTAAGTTAATTATGTTTATCAACTGTTGGCAGAACTCAACTTTAGTAGCTACACTTCAATAATTGAAAGTCTCACCTGATACCAAAGTATCTCCATTGAGAAACAGAGTGATGCCAATGAGCATCATAACCCCCAGAGTAAGGATATAAGGTCTCCTGCGTCCCCACGGTGAGCGGCAGTAGTCACTGGCTGAGCCGATAACCGGCTGAAGAATGAAGCCCAGGACAGGACTGATGAGCCACACCAGGCTGTAAAGGCTTCGTGGAAGACCTACGCTTAGCAAAACAGGAGTAACGAACGCAGCCTCCACAGCATAGCAGAATTCCCTCCCGAACATCACCAGGGCGTGCATGATGAGCCGTCCACGCGACCTCCTCGGAGGCTCCACAGCGCTAAAAATGGCCCCCTCTATGGCATCCACATAGTCACTATTAGGGCCACAGTCTGTGGAGTAGCACTTCACGATGCCGGTGGTGGTGGTGGTACTGGTAATGGTGGTGGTACAGCTTCCCAACTCCTGTGGGAACTTGTATGGCGTCTCCTCTGTTAGTAGAGTCATGATTTAGACTTTCACAGAAATTCACACTGCTAAACAACTTTCCAAAGTGTAGACCTGCTGGTATCTACTGCATAACTGAGTGAGTGGTGTGTAAGAGTAGTACTTGAGATGTGATCAGGACTAAGCAGGAAATAAAAAGCTGCCTGGTTTGGATGAATGGAAGTCTGTTTTTTCTCGTGTTGCCAAAAGCCTACAGCCAGTTGTAAACACGTGACCGATTATGAGCTTAGAATTGCCTCTCCCTCTTTCTCACTCAGCTCAGCTTAGAACCTTAAACATTTACAGTCCTAAAGATTCATATTTGATGATCGTTGTGAGTCGGGATACTCAGTTAGACATCATTTTACCAGTGAAGTGAGTTTCAGTTATCAGTTTTCTACAAGTCTTTTTTATTTCAAGATTTTCCCACATAGACTTCTTGCAGAGGTTAATTTTTTGTGCACATTATCACGTGATCCCCAATAAGATAAAATGTCTGTCCTTTAGTAAATATTTAAGAATAATTTTTCAAGACACCTTGAATTCTGAAACCAAATTTGTCCCTTGAGTTTGAATATATTCTGTTGAATATTCTGAGTTTATTTAGTTATATAGGCAGCTTCAACTAAATGTCACGAGACCCCGTGTCTGAGGAGAGATCATGTGAGACGCAGCACTCTGCCTTCTCGTGGTTCACTGCCTCAGAAAGTCAGATCCTTCAGAATCCTCAGAGGCTAGGGCAATAAGTACAGGACAGATGGAGTCATTTGGATTAAAAGGTCACATTCCTTGCCGAGCATTAAACACTGATGTAGTCATTTAACATTCGGTGATGCTTTGCTCAAATCAGCAAACTTTTTTTTAAACAAAATGTAATACAACGAAAAACACTAAAATAAATACAGTTTGACAAATTGCTTTGGAATACTGAAATGGGGTGTAAAAATGCTCCTGCTGTATCAGTGCTTGGGTGATACATATAAAAAAGACAGCTTTATTTTTGCCACATATACATTACAGCACAGTGTAACTCTATCTTCTCAGAAGCCAACTTTTGAGGTTGGGGTCAGAGCGCAGGGTCAGTCATGATGCAACGTCTGGGGTGGCAGCGTGGTGGTCAGCCCTTACTTTCCGATCAAGAGCCTTAACCACTTGAGCTTCTGACGCCCCTTAAATAATATCAAAAGAAAGTGGGATATTTCTAGAAAATGCGATAACAAAATGTTCTAACAAGATTTGTTGATAGAGGTTTATTTCTTTTTACATCACAGTACCTTGTTAATGTTCATTTTAATTAAATCTCATTAAATCTTAATTATCTCATGGATTGTTAACTGACAATTGTTGTTTTTTTCATTTATGGAAGGAGTCTCCAGTGTCAATTTTGTGTTTTAAGACACAAATGCATAAAATGTACATTACTTTTAATAGTGAGAACTCCATGGATCATGAAATGAACCTTTCTGCATTTCCATAGACTTAATATAGATGGTTTATGTAAGTTTTATGTGGAATTATAAATACTGCAGACCGCTGCTGAATCTTTATCTTACTTATTAATAAGTAAAACCGTGTGTCATCAGTGTTTAAGTCTTAAGAATCTGTTGAACCTGATCAATTGTGTGTGTGAATCCAAGGTATAAAAAGAAAATCATGAATAAAATCCAACCTAGAACAGCAAACATCTACAATTAGATTTCGGAACAAAATGTTTTGGTCAGTTAGACCTTCATCAGTGGTCTAGTTATGAGTGTAAAGTAAGAGAAAGTCAACGTTATGTTTAAGAATTCTAAGTGCTAAAAGATAGATGTATTTGAGACGTTGTGGAATACCATAGTGCATTTATTAGGCTTTGGTGTGTCATTTGTGCTCAGAAACAGGTGGCAATCTGTCAAAAACTTTTTCAATTAAAATAAACCATATTTCAAGCCTTTAGATAACAATATCAAGCTTCAACAGAACAAACAGATAAACACTCAGAATTGAAAGCAAAGGGAAGGTCATTTTAAGCCGTTGATGCTTCTGACTGAATGCTTCTTATTCCTACTAATACAAATCTGCTTTGTTTCAATCCTTTATCTTTAGCTGCTCTTGTCTAACCCCATTTCACTCTAGTGGAGGAAAAGAAAGACAAGACTACACTGTGTGCACAATTATTAGGCTAGTGAGTATTTTGACCAAATCATCATCACTTTTATGCACATTTCCCAACTCCAAGCTGTATAAACTTGAATGCTTATTGGATTTAAGCATTTCAGACGATGAGGGAAGGGTGTGACCTAAGGAGATCAACACCCTATATCAAGGTGTGCATAATTATTAGGTAGCTTCTTTTCCTCAGGCAAAATGGGCCAAAAAAGAGAATTAAATGACTCTGAAAAGTCAAAAATTGTAAAAAGCCTTTTGCAGCACTCTTGAAATTGCTAATCAAGCGTTATTTGCAAACAGTCACCAGGGTCGCAAGAAACGTGCTGAGAAAGAAAAGATGCAAATTAGCGGTCAAAAATTTGAGAAGAATCAAATGTTAAGCTACCTGGAACCCATTATCCTCCAGTGCTGTCCTATTCCAGAGCTGCAACCTACCTGGAGTGCCCAGAGAGACAAGGTGTTCAGTGCTCAGAGACATGGACATGGCAAAGAAGGCTGAAACCTGACCACAACAGAACAAGACACATAATTTGAAAGCTCAAGAAAGGGCCAAGAAATATCTGAAGACAGATCTTTCAAAGGCACTATGGACTGATGAGATGAGAGTGACTTTTTATGGAACAGATGGATGGGCACGTGGCTGGATCAATAACGGGGATCAAGGAGCAAGGTGTAAGTGTGGTACTGGTATGTACTGCAGTTGTTCAGTTATGACATTAATACTCAAAAATACAACCTAAGTGTAAACACAGTGTAGTGGAGAGAAAATTTAATGTAACCTCTCTCATTTAAATCTCCTGTGCACCCTTATCATGTTTTTAAACCATCTAAACCACATTTAAGTAAACCTTTCTGCTAGGGTCATAGTTATAATGAACATCATGATGTTACAATGCATTCATAAGCATTACACACAGAGGTAATTTTTTCATTAAAAATGCATTACATCATATAGCAATCTTCATCATGAATTGTTACCATTATGTTAGTAGTATTTATAAGATGGTATGATAGAAATATCAAAAAAGCTAGGCACTAGTGCATCAGACCTGTCTTCATGAAATTCTGTAATAACAATGCATTACAATGTGTATATTGCCTACTCAATGTATTATAACGTTATACATACACAGACCAGGCATAACATTATGACCACCTGCCTAATATTCTGTTAGTCCTCCTTTTGCTGCCAAAACAGCCCTGACCCGTCATGCACTGTGTATTCTGACACCTTTCTATCAGAACCAGCATTAACTTCTTCAGCAATTTGAGCAACAGTAGCTCCTCTGTTGGATCAGATCACACGGGCCAGCCTTCGCTCCCCACGTGCATCAATGATCCTTGGCCGTCCATGACCCTGTCGCCGGTTCGCCACTGTTCCTTCCTTGGACCACTTTTGATATTTACTGACCACTGCAGACCGGGAACACCCCACAAGAGCTGCAGTTTTGGAGATGCTCTGATCCAGTCGTCTAGCCATCACAATTTGGCCCTTCGTCAAACTCACTCAAATCCTTATGCTTGCCCATTTTTCCTGCTTCTAACACATCAACTTTGAGGACAAAATGTTGACTTGCTGCCTAAAATATCCCACCCACTAACAGGTGCCATGATGAGGAGATAATCAGTCTTATTCACTTCACCTGCAGTGTTCATAATGTTATGCCTTATCGTTGTACTGTATGACCGTCATATATTCTGGAAATATCTGGACATAAATTTAACAATAGGGGACCTAAAACAGAACCTTCTGGAACATCACACTATCCTTTATTAGGGTCAATATAGATTGAGTTTGTCCTGAGATCAAAAGGCTGAGCCCCTGGAATTATATGAAATAAAATATGGTATAATATTAAATTATTTGTTCTTGATAACACTGAAACTGACAATATGTGTCAGCATTTCTGATTAGGTCTGAAGTTGTGGAATCATTGTTTGTGATGTCAAGCAACTGAAACACATGCAGTATATTCCAGCATTGTAGAAATTCAAGCCACTTATTAGTTTTCTGTTATATAACCATCTCTGGCTTTCTGGTTCAGTCAATTTCCCATCATGCTGAGTTCTGTTGTTCCTTTGTTACACAATGCCTGACCCTTGTTAGTGTTATTTACTGCTAGCTCCTACTCCATCTTTAACACACACAGACAATATACGATGTGCCTTTTTTTTCCCCTTTGAGTATCCATAAGATGTCACAAGAGGTTATATAAGGAACAAAATGCTCCTATAGGAGATTATAATGTAAATAATGACAAGATAGCTCCGCCTTACCCTCATCAACCTCTCATTTTTTAACTAAGTCTGTTAGTTAATAAGACCAAAAATGCAAAACAACAATAAACAATAATTTTTAGATTTATTTCTTATAATATTTTTAATATGATCCATTTTGATCACACATTTATCAGAAAGTGTTTTTTAATATTTAAAGAAAACTGTTTATACAGTGACTCAATTATTATTAAGTCCATTTCATAAAACAGAAAATTAACAAGCAAAAAAAAATTTTTTAACTTACGAATATAGAATATTAAAGAATATAGAATATTAAAACAAATCGACAAAAGGACAGCACTCAATTTGTTTTTTTTACATGATCCTTAATAGTGCTCTTCACAATTAATGGCATCCTTTTGAAAAGTCATTGTAGAAACAAACATTATACAAAATAATGTAAAGTTTCCAATCAAACATGAGGAATATTTTACCCGTGCTTTATATTTTATATTATGTTGTTTTTAACATAAAACCATTTTTTATGATCATTTTCCTTCTCACATATTCCTCTCAAATGCTAGTGCGGCAAAATGATTGACAAGCTAACATAAATGCAAACAAGTTGTCGTTATTGCAATAAAAATTCTTGGAACTTTGTTGTTGCCTTTGAGCATGTTCTTTTTCATAGGGGTATAACTAGGAGGTTACAACATGTGTAACACCTTTTGTCCTCCATCATCATTCAGAAAGTCAAAAAGACATCATCAAAAAGAGACTTATAATCTTCAAGTCAGATAACAGATGCATCAATAGTGTTAGTGATAATGGGAATCGTTTCCATACAGTCTTCATTTTCACAGACAACAAAAAGATACTCCAGTACCAACATCCACAAGGCTATTACTTAAGTGGTTTGTTCACTGGGGGTTTTGTAAGCATGCTAGCTTAGCATGGCCTAGCTCACTTCAGTTCACAATAAATAGAAGTGTTATCACAAATACCAGTTATTTCTCTCTCTCGGCTTTACAACAAAGGTGCTGTCAGACCCTATAAATATAAACGTCACATTTTCTCAAATTGTAAGAAATTGAACAGGCAAAATATCCAGAACATCCCACTGCCTCATTAGAAATGTATGCATCTGCCACTACATAGAGAAGGGACACTGTTTTCTTGTTACTAATCTGTCAGTGTGAGATTCTGGTTAATGCGATATCTCACTAATGAGGGGTTGAATGTATGTATGATTTCTAGAGAAGCATCGTTGTAAGCAGCAGATGTACTGATTCGACAGGGTCAAATTCACGACAAATGTCTGAAATAGTTTTTCTTTAATAGCTTCCGTCCAGTTCGTCATATGAGTCTGTCCATACATCCATCTGTCCATGTGACCCATCAGTGCAAGTCTTCAGTGCGAGAGCCTCATTAATGTGACACTTCAAGAATGAGTGGTTTAATGTTTTAACATTTATTACATTTATTTATCACTGCGACCAGCATATGAACTGAATAGATTTTGGAACTGATCCAAGGTCACAGCAAGGTCAGATGTGTGTCATAGGTCAGTGAATGACTGGCAGAAGGAAAAGGCACGGTATGGTATCCACTTCAAAGAAGGTAAGATCTATATTGAAGGAGCTGCTACACGGCGTGCAGAGACATTTACACTGATTTCTAAGTAAAGGTATCACGCAGGGTAGCTTCTAAAAGTAGCAGCTCTTAGTGAGACAGAACTGATTTACTGTAAATTATGTTAACACCACAGTGTGAACCCTAGTTTTCTGAGATTTTGCCTATACTCGGTTTAAAAAAAAAAAGCGCTCATATTTATTCTGCGGAAAAGTTTAAAGACTTTAAACTAAAAGACGAGATGAACATCGATTGCTGCTGCTCTTCACAAATAAGATGAAAATTACCATTAAGCACAAAGGAGACCCAAATACACAAGAAGCGTATTTGGAAACGTCATGATAACGTCAATGGCTTGTCATTTTCACTAAAGTTGCCATTAATTCTGATGAGCATTGTGCCGAGTTGTTTTCAAGTGTTATTTAACCGAAGCTGTAGATGGAGACAGTTAATATTAAACATCCCCGAGCAAAATTCTCAACAATAAACTGAAGGCTTAATTACGATGATCACAGAGTCTTCAGGTTTTAGGAATGCAATATCGCAGTAAAGATCTTGTGCATTTAAAAGGCGAAGCATTTCACCGCAGACCAAAAATCATCCGTCTGCACACTCAGATAAAAACCTCCGCATCATTGGATGGTTATTTTGAGCTTAATCCCTCTGAACACGTCAGTTCTTTGCTGAAGGCGGTTAGTATACAAGACGGCAGTTTTTTGTGTGTGTGTGATGAGTGATTCACTGCTGATGCTTTTGCTTCATCGTCTTATAGACGTGCTTTGGCTTCATTGCATTCCACTACGCCAGCTGACAGCATCTGCTCGATTTGAGCCGGATCAAAGCCGTACTCCTCCAGCACGGAGCGAGTGTGTTCACCTATGACAGGGTCTCGAGAGAGACATGGCCGAGCCGGAGTGCGAGACAGGACGGGTGCTGGACGTGGACTGACCTCACCGTGAGCGTCCATCATAAATGAGCCCCTCTCCCGGTTATGGGGATGCGATCCGGCTTCATCCAGAGGTAGGACGGGGGTCACGCAGGCGTCTGTCCCGTCGAAGATCTTGCTCCAC
The DNA here is from genome assembly GCF_019097595.1 of Hemibagrus wyckioides. NCBI lineage: Eukaryota > Metazoa > Chordata > Actinopteri > Siluriformes > Bagridae > Hemibagrus > Hemibagrus wyckioides. The sequence goes on from NC_080727.1 coordinate 13,636,161, forward strand.
TCTGCCTGCGTCTTCTGCGCAAACACCTGGGTGAACGTCCGCCTAAGCTTTGGCCAGTCAGAGGTGCTCATCTGTGGCGAAAGTGAGGAAGCATCCAATCCGAGACCTGGGTTCAAAACAAAGCGTTAATAAGATTTTAAGAATAAATAAATGAAACAACATAAGGATAAAGGAGAAAAGAAAATAGAAATTAATAACAATCAAAGGAAATAATAATTAATAGAACGAAAAGCATTTCCATGTCCTTCAACCTGAATCTCATCACCATCATACAGCTCCAACTTCAGAATCTAGGCCACATCCCCTAAAGCTGGTGCACAGTGATGCCGAGCTCTGTGCTGAGGTGAAAAAGTGATGGCTCTCACTGTTTTCCTCTCTGTGACTGCCCTTTTGTCCACGCTTATAGATAACACAGAGTCAGAAACAACAGTCTCATTAACAAGTCTGTTTGAGGCACTGAACAAAGCCAGGTGAGCCAACAATGCAAAACTGGAGCTTCCATTTATTTTTTAGCTCCATTAAACTTATAGTTCCAGTGCAACATTAAAGAAGGTGAACTTTAGACTAGATGCATTTAGGATAATGGAGAAAATTGTTTATATTTTACTTTTGGCTCTTTTTCAATTGAGGAGTGCAATTTTAAAGAAGTTAAAGATAATTGGGTCCAGTTCCAAAACTTGGTATTAACTGAATTTATGTTTTTGGGGTTGAGAGTAAACAGTAAAAGTGCCATTTTAGCTTACATAAGAGGATTAAGCGAGCCAAACACCAACATGACCTGTACTCAGATCACTTAGACGATTAGTTCCAAAAGCAACGTGAGTCTTTGCAAACAGGGACAGAAAACACAGAGTGACCTTGAGAACCATGCATTCATACATATTGTTTACCTTCTACACAGGAAAATGGTATCACCCTACATTCACACTAGCATATACTTGCCAGTTATGCCACTTGGAATATATCTTTAGATGTAGTGGCCATTAAAGTTGTCACTTCTGGACATGTCTGACAAGTTAGAGGGAGTTCCATTAATACTTAGATATTTTTAAAGTTATTGTTTTTAAGCTGTCCACCACAGTATATTGGAGGTGAATTTAAATAATCAGACGAGGCTGGTTTTCTTCCTAGTGATGCCCTGCCAACCTTTTTTTGCCTGCAGATATCGTCAGTTCCTGCATGTTCTTAGTGATATAACTGGTTTAGTTTAGTCTTAAAAATTTTGGGTTGCATTCAAAATATTCTTCACATTACTGTGCACTGTGAAGTACCGTCCAATCGGATTGAAGCTTTTGTCTTAATCTGAGCAGATAATATAGCTCTATACACTTCAGAATTCATCCTGCTGCTTTTGTCAGCAGTCGCATTCCCCCTCCATAAGACGAGGTGTTCTTCTGACCTTGAGCAGTTCCTTCTGTTTTCCAAACCCTTCTCTTCTCATCATTCTGGTATCTTTGACTGTCTGTAGAATGCTGTTATACATCATTATGGGCTATTTCTGATGTTATTTTGGCAAATTCTGATCCATTCTTCCTGTTTTTGAGACTTATCAATGGTTCACATCTTGTGTTAAAATCTGTCTATAATTCTGGTGATGTTTTCTACTGACTGGTGGATGTTCTTGATCTGGAAAATTGTTGTGAAGGGATTTATCTTTAATTTTGGTGTTCCTGAGTTCATTAGTTCCTTTTAAGAATACAGTGTAACCTTGACTTACGAGTGACTCAACTCAACTTGAGTTTTCCGAGATACGAGCCGTCGCTCTGTCAATTTTTTGCTTTAAGATACGAGCCGAGATCTGAGTTACGGGAGAGCGAGCTTACGCCACCCGCCACTTGGTAGCCCAGCAAGCGGTCAGTTCGCATGGTTATCTCTCCAGGTTGTGCGTTGGCGCTGTGTAACCACACTTGCCTCATTCATTTTCCAAACATTTTGAAAGGGAGGAAGAAACAAACCTCCCTGGACAGGTTTTTTATTGAAACGTGAAAGCGAGGAAAGTGTGGCGAAAAAGGCAAACGTCAGTGAAGAACAACATTAAGTGCAGTGAAAAACTTTTTTTGAAAAAAAGTAGCAATTAAGTTTAGCGATAAAGTGTAGCATAGTGTGCAACTTAAATTTAGCTATTAATTGTAGCATTAAGTGTGTAGCGAGTAAGTTAAGTTAAGCGATAGAGCACGAAATTAAAAACTCCGCCACCCTCCTCCGCCAATCTCCTCCCACCTCCGCCAGCATCTTCGTCTGATCTTCAACGTAAATACACTTAATAAAAACAGTTTATTTCTTTACATTCGCTTTTATTATGTATTATTATTTTTTTATACATTATTTGTTATTTATAAAGTACATTTTTCTTATTTAAAAACACAAAAAAAAAGGGGTGGTTTTTGGGGGGCTGGAACGGATTAATAGCATTTGAATTCATTTTAATGGAGAAATCTGATTTGATATACGAGCAAATTGAGTTACGAGCTCGGTCACAGAACGAATTAAACTCGTAAGTCAAGGTATTACTGTATTTTTAAAATGGCTGATTGACTTACATTGTATGCGCTTCACTTGATTTGCATATTTACCTCATCTTTATAAAAGTGTAAAATAGTGGACAGGATCAATGCAAGAAAAAAAAAAAAAAAGATTCATTTCTCACTTGCAGTGTGATTTCCTGCCTGAAAGTCATGTCAGGTATGGAGAGCCTGTGTGTAAATTAATATTACTGAAAAGCAGTAGTGAGCATTGATCGGTCATAAGGAACAACAGTGATTAGTCATTGATTAATGGGAACCATGATGCTCACTGACTGACTGTTGGAAACAGTGCTGATCAGTGATCGTTCATGTGGATCAATGGTGATCAGTGATGCCTATAAAACTGTGATGACACTAAACTGATCATCCCAGCTTTGAATAAACAGAGGCACAGAAGACAACAGACAAAAAAACAACATGCATGGAATTTTTTTTTTTTATTTCTTCTAGAAAATAAAATAAAGGCTTGTTTTTCTTCTAGATAATAATGTATAACAGTAAAAGATCCCTGTGCAGCTCATGGGATTGAGGTTTTTTGTCAACAATCCAATTGTAAATGGTCTCCATTAGCACCTATTTTTTTTTTTCTTTTTACTCCTCAGGATGAAAGTCAGTAGAAAATGTCTTGGCCAATTACAACACTTCATTTCGATAAACAGGCAGCTGTGCAACAAGCATAATGGATGAATAGATTCTCCATGTCATAGGCTGTGTTGACGGTCTTTATATCACACAAGTGTATTGTGTAGTAGTACATTAAAAAAATCAGTCCATTTCTTCTTTAACTGTTGTGTGTGTCCTTGCAGGAGCAGGTGCACGAAACATGCATTCTTATTGCTGGATTTCATTTTTAAGTTAAAGGTTGAAAAAAGGAAAAAGATTCTTTGTACTCACCTTTGATCAACTGATCATAGAACTGAGGTTCGATGGCCCCCACAGCTACGTGCTTCCCATCAGACGTCTGATACGTGTCGTAGAACGGAGCTCCACTGTCCAGCATGTTCTCCCCACGAGGCCGGTTCCACAGACCAAGACTGCGAGACTTCCACATAAATGAACCCACATACGCTGCTCCCTCCACCTGGGCGCACACACACAAATAAATCTAAAAATATATACACAAAGAAATTGGTCTTCTTAATGGTGTGACTATAAATGACCATAACTGAATGCATTATCTAATGGATCATTATATGAAATTATGTCTTTGTATTATTGCAATTCATGGGGTTCCTCAAAATTAAGACCTTGTTTTAGTAGTTTCGTTAATGTACTTTGTTGGTGTTTTTAAAATGGAATATTTCTGCTCATTTTCGGGTCTTAGATATCTCTTAAATAAATGGGTTATAAATAATGTGTCCTTCATTTGGTCACTACATTGAAAAATATATATATATATATATTGAAAAAAATAAATACAGAAATAAATAAATAAACACACACCACACACACAAACACAGCCATGACATTGTTAAATGTTATCCCATTACTGTCTAGACTTTAATTAATGACCATGAAGCCGTGAGTTACTGGTGAACTTCGTTTGATAAGCTTTATGTATTAAATCACGATTTCTTTTAACAAGGACATATAAATAAAATAATAAATCAAGAGCGTGATAAATAAAATAATAAATCAAGAGCTTGAACATAGCAAGACCTGATCCTCCATTTCAATTTTCTGATCGTACGTTTGTCATTTATGTTTGCACACTTAAGACTTTTGTGTCGTCTTCAAGTTTTGGTCTTGATGTGTACCTGCATATAAGCTCACGGTTAAGATTATCACAGTTACCACAGACTCAGTGAGATCAATTCAGTAATATCTCACATCTCAATTAACCCATAATATACATATTACTCTGTTATTTTATATGATCTCAGGTCATTTCAATTATGCCAGATTACCTCAGTTATCCCATATAATCTCAAGTTCCCCAAAGTATCTCAATCATCCCAGATTATTGCAGATTTCTCAAATTATCTAAATTATCCCAGATGCACTAAATCCTCCATTAGTTTCTCTCTCAAATTACCTTACATCCCTCAGATTATGTTAGCTCAGATTACTTCCATTAGATGACATCTTAGAAATTTCTCTGCTAACTTAATTCAGCTACTCTAATCCAGCTCGTCTATAAAGAATGGAACCTAGAGGGGCGGTGGTAGCTCAAGTGGTTAAGGCTCTGGGTCCGTTGGGCCCTTAACCCCACAAGCTCCAGGGGTGCTGTATCATGGCAGATTTCACTGTGAAGTAATGTATATGTGACAAATTAAGACAACTTGGCTGAGTAGAGGATGCTGTGCTGAATGTTTTAAATAATTCGCAATTTTTCCTCCAGACTTCTCTGAAGACAGAAAGAAGGTGGGATTTGTCCTAAATGCTACCTCAATAAAAAATTTTCCATACTTATGTGAGTGGACAAAGATAATCAAATTTTAATTAGGCACAGTGTGATTTAGCTGTCAGACTGCTTTACGTTCCATACCAGTGATGAGGATACATGTGTTAGTCACTGCCAAACTAGTGTTTCACCTCACAGGTGCAGGGATGGCGTTAAGGGAATTATATGACAGAAGTCATTACTGCTTGGCAGAGAAAGAGCTAAATATCATGACAGCAGCCATGCTGCACTAAAGATTTGCACTGGGTGTAATTACGTAGTTGTGTGAATGGATCCAGAAAAAAAAGTACCTTTGAAATGTGGGCATGTTTACAGAGAATCAGCCATGTGTTGAAGTTATATACACTATATTGCCAAAAGTATTCGCTCACCCATCCAAATAATCAGAATCAGGTGTTCCAATCACTTCCATGTCCACAGGTGTATAAAATCAAGCACCTAGGCATGCAGACTGTTTTTACAAACATTTGTGAAAGAATGGGTCGCTCTCAGGAGCTCAGTGATTTCCAGCGTGGAACTGTGATAGGATGCCACCTGTGCAACAAATCCAGTCGTGAAATTTCCTCGCTCCTAAATATTCCACAGTCAACTGTCAGCTGTATTATAAGAACGTGGAAGTGTTTGGGATCAACAGCAACTCAGCCACGAAGTGGTAGGCCACGTAAACTGACGGAGCGGGGTCAGCGGATGCTGAGGCGCATAGTGTGAAGAGGTCGCCAACTTTCTGCAGAGTCAATCGCTACAGACCTCCAAACTTCATGTGGCCTTCAGATTAGCTCAAGAACAGTGCGCAGAGAGCTTCATGGAATGGGTTTCCATGGCCGAGCAGCTGCATCCAAGCCATACATCACCAAGTGCAATGCAAAGCGTCGGATGCAGTGGTGTAAAACACGCCGCCACTGGACTCTAGAGCAGTGGAGACGCGTTCTCTGGAGTGACGAATCGCGCTTCTCCATCTGGCAATCTGATGGACGAGTCTGGGTTTGGCGGTTGCCAGGAGAACGGTACTTATCTGACTGCATTGTGCCAAGTGTAAAGTTTGGTGGAGGGGGGATTATGGTGTGGGGTTGTTTTTCAGGAGCTGGGCTTGGCCGCTTAGTTCCAGTGAAAGGAACTCTGAATGCTTCAGCATACCAAGACATTTTGGACAATTCCATGCTCCCAACTTTGTGGGAACAGTTTGGAGCTGGCCCCTTCCTCTTCCAACATGACTGTGCACCAGTGCACAAAGCAAGGTCCATAAAGACATGGATGACAGAGTCTGGTGTGGATGAACTTGACTGGCCTGCACAGAGTCCTGACCTCAACCCGATAGAACACCTTTGGGATGAATTAGAGCGGAGACTGAGAGCCAGACCTTCTTGTCCAACATCAGTGTGTGACCTCACAAATGCGCTTCTGGAAGAATGGTCAAAAATTCCCATAAACACACTCCTAAACCTTGTGGACAGCCTTCCCAGAAGAGTTGAAGCTGTTATAGCTGCAAAGGGTGGACCGACGTCATATTGAACCCTATGGATTAGGAATGGGATGTCACTTAATTTCATATGCGAGTCAAAGCAGGTGAGCGAATACTTTTGGCAATATAGTGTATGTACATTGAGGCTTTTTGGATTACATTTAATGTATGTAATGTGTGTATGATTGACAGTATGGAGAAAAAAAAAAAAATCCCTGCATTCAGGCAACAAACTGTGTAGAGTGCTGAACTTGGAAGATATTAATAGGCACAAATGTAGTATTTAACTAGAATTTTAGGCTGTAATAAACCCATAATGTGTACAAGTCCCCAAAGATAATTCTCAGCGGCTGTCTAAAGTTAGCGACGTCCCTCGTCAACTTAATCTGGAAAGAAGGGCTTCTGTCTCATCTCTTTAACTGCGCCTCCTTGTTTCCATTCCTCACTTCCTCCTCCTTCCTCTTGAATGCGGAGAAAGGAAGCAAGGACAAATGTAATGAGACATCTCGCTCACTGAAGCACAGACTGGAACAAATCTGCATTTACACACATCGGCGTATGATTACACACTTAATGAAAACACTATGGCACGTGTACACACAACACAGCACGTGCATCATGCTGAGGGTTTCACTGACAGGCGTGTTTTAATGCACATTTTACATCATACAGTTCCCTTTACTGACATGCAGCAAAGTAGAAACACACCATCAATCAACCCTCAGCATTAATATACCACAAATAATATTAACAAAATAAAGAATGTGTTATTAATTGATGGATTTTATGTTAATAGTTCAGCTGCAAATCACAGGTTTATATTAATAAGCCCAATCTATTACACTGTCATTTCTATAGTAATAATTCATCTGTAGGGACTTTTATGGCAAAAGGTCTACACAATCGCTACCTAATGAAAAACTGACTTTAAATAGCATGTTATTTAACAAAGAAAATCATATAATCATTGATGGAGTGGTGAAGAAACAATGTCAATGCCAGATCACTGTAACAGTAAGAGGGACATGGGAAAGTCTTCAAGGCAGGTAATATGACAGGCTGATTTATTTTGTTTTTTGGCTTGTTACCTACTAAGAGAGAAAAAAGAGACTTGGTGAGGGATCCACCACTTCCCTCTTTTCCCAACTTTTTATGCAGCTATAAATAAAAGTTATAAAGCATCATTCATTAATAAATTAATAAAATGCAGTAATTATTGCTGTATTGGAATAAAACACACAGCATTGGGTGTTCTGTTAGTCTCTCAAAAGTAATCATGCTTGGTGTAGTCTCTGACAGCAGAAGGTCTGGACTCCACAGCAGCTTTTATTGGACATGGACCACCCAAAAGGGCATCTGACTGACATGTAAAGCAACCAATCACAGTTTGTTCGGTTCAGCGTCATGTTTAGGGGCGTGAAAATATAAAGTCGATGTCCGTACAAAAACAGACTGGTGTGCAAAGATAAGAAAGGTAAATAAAAATCCAACTGAGTTTATATCGTGAACTTCGCGTTATTTGGAAAATCCAGCGTTTATCTCATTTACATAAGCGGTCTATGTCACAGTTATAAACACTTCATTTAAAAAAATGCGACACTCGCTTCTTAGGAATCCGAAAAGTGTTTATAATTTTGTGTGCCATATGCATCAAACTTACAGCCAGAGGTTCGTGGATGACATTTGAAGCTGAGACTATGCTTGGCATGGTAAAGAAGCTTCACTTCATCACACACACATCATAATCCAAATATTAATATTAAAAATATGCATTTATCAGCATTTATTAACATGCTGTAATTGAAAGCAGAAAATTTGTTTTAGAGGAAGAATCACAAATGACGGAAATGGAGCAGAAAACAAGCAACTGACTCTCACACACTCACTCACTCACTCTCTCTCTCTCTCTCTCTCTCATACACACACACACACTATCAGGCTATCACAGAGTAGACAGAGCTTCAGACTGAGGGCAGAAAGTCTGGACTCAATAGCAGCTTTTACTGGCTACAGACCACCCAAGAGGGCGTTTGACTGACATGTAAAGCAACCAATCAATTTGTTTTGTTCAGCGTCATGTTTAAGGGCGTGAAAACAAAGTTGATGTCCCTACAAAATAGAGATGGTGTGCAACCACAGATTGTTGTAAACATGGCTTCCTTGAGGTAAAGTAGAGCGTCACAGGTTTGTTTCTAAGTGAACTGTAAAAAAACATGACCCAAAAAGTCTGTAAAATCCAACTAATAAGATGACGACTTCAAAACTCTCCAATTTTGTGTGCCGTATGAATTAGACGTTTAGCTCACAGCCTGTGGTTGAGGTGGTAAAGAAGCTTCACTTCAGCGCACACACACACACACACACACAATTATCCAAATATTAATATTAAACAAATTCATTAGAATAAGTAGAAATAAGTTAACAAAATGAACATCTTAATTCATTTGCTTGCTGCCAAAATTCCATACCAGAGCTCAGGAATTCTATGCAAATAAGGACAATACAACTAGCATTAATACAATAACAAGACTTTCTTGCAGTTATTACGTGTCTGTGTGTCAATGGCTAGCCTACATGTGGCAGAGCTTCATGATCATTCTTTGCTGTAGGTTTATGACCATCGCCTGATGTTTTAAATCCCTTTACTGCGAAAAGAAGACTTCTTACAAGAAATACCGATATGCTGTAGTGTAGGCGACAGAAGACACGGCAGAAAAGCAGCTGTGTGACATCTGTGTGTGTGTGTGTTTAGAAGCAGCATGGATTAAAAACTCATCTGTCAGCAGGCATGAATATTTCATGCTTCAATTTCCAGTGCAAATCTGTTTATCGCGCTATCCTCTGGTTGCTCCTACATTAAAGCCACACACCGCAGCCCTTCATTCAGACATTTAACCCTATTAATATTTAAAACAATATTAAAGCAGCATTTATGATTCCTAGTCCAAACTTTGTTTGCCACTTCAATTTTCCATCACAGAATTGATGCCAAAAAGCTGAAATTTTCGAAGCATACTATTTTATTGATTATTTATTACATTGCTTTCGATTTCCTGCCTCTGTCTGTTATGAATGGTGTTAATTATGAGTGTGATGAGTGTTTGATTTTAAAAAAAAAAAAAAATGCTAAATCATTCATTACTGTCAGTTATTTGGAGTGAAATATTTGTTGGATTTTTATGACTATAAACAGGGTCAAGGTCACAGCAAATAGTTTCCAAAGTAGATTTTAAGGGTATTTGAGGCTTGTTGGCTGTGGAGGAGATTCTATCACCACACTGGCTTGGTGTTCTATTAATTAAAGAAAGATGCATCATACGTTTCTTCCTTTTATACCCATTTTACATGTAATGCCTGTTATCATCACCACTCACCTTCCGGACAATGTACAGCATGTTTATTAATACGTTTAGATTCTGTGCCAGGTCCATCATTCAGGTGCCAGTGAATAAGCAGTTACTATGGCAATAACAACGTATGGTATTAGAACAGCAAGATTAATATAAACCTGTGATCCGCAGCTGCACTACTGTCAGAGCTGCTGTTATAGATAAATTATACACAAATAGAAATGACATGGATATTCATTAAGCAATTAAAGTCACATCATTCTGTTATTAGATGGAAACATTAAATGAACCTCTTGACTTGTATCCGTATGGGTTTTTGCATTATAGCCATATAGCTGACCGAGTAACTACATGTACGTGCAGTTGTTCCTGATAAAGTGTACACCAACCAGCCATAACATTATGACCACCGGCCTAATATTGTGTTGGTCCCCCTTTGGTTCCCAAAACAGCCCTGACCCGTCATGCAATTAACTTCTTCAGCAATTTGAGCAACAGTAGCTCGTCTGTTGGATCGGATCACACGGGCCAGCCTTCGCTCTCCACGTGCATCAATGAGCCTTGGTCGCCCGTGACCCTGTCGCTGGTTCACCACTGTTCCTTCCTTGGACCACTTTTGATCGATTCTGACCACTGCAGACCAGGAACTCCCCACAAGAGCTGCAGTTTTGGAGATGCTCTGATCCAGTCCTCTAGCCATCACAATATGGTCCTTGTCAAACTCGCTCAAATCCTTACACCCATTTTTCCTGCTTCTAACACATCAACTTTGAGGACAAAATGTTCACTTGCTGCCTAATATATCCCACCCACTAATAGGTGCCATGGTGAGGAGATAATCAGTGTTATTCACTTCACCTCTCAGTGCTCAGAATGTTATGACTGATCAGTGCATATACACACGATATTCACTATCACACTTGTGTGGCCACCTGTACACCTGCCCTTTCATGCAAGTATCCAGTCAGACATTCATCTGGGGGCAGCACAAGCCATAGAGATCTCAGAGACTTTGAATGTGATAAATACATGGTCAGTGAATGCAGAATCAAGCATCTCTCCAAAAGACAGCTTGTGCTTTTTCATTACTCTTACTGAAAGCTGACTGGTACAAATGTGTCAATGTGTGTCAGAGGACGCACCATGCTGGCATCGATGATTTGGCCCTGGCCTGATTTGCTCCTTTCCAGCAAAGCCAGAACGATCCCCAAAGCACACATCAGGCCTCCTCCTGCAAAGTCAGCCACCAAGTTCAGCGGGGCATAGGGTTTCTCTGAGCTGCGGCCCAACATGGACAGCAGTCCTGTTCCAGACACAAGGGGAAATTCAAAAAGAATACAAGTACAAAGACTCAAACAGATCTGCCCTAAAGGCTTTCCTGTCTTGGAACAGGAGTTCTTGCTGACTGACACTGGAGACTCCTTCCAGAAATGTGAATCCTTACAGAAAACATCACTAAATCATGGATTATACAGAATCTTTAAAGAGGTTTAAAATGTACTGCCGTCTATACAAGTCCATGTGAATAAGCTGTTGCTATAGAAACAATAATGTATTAGAAATAGTGCATTAATATAAAGCTGTGTCTTGCAACTAGACTATCATAAGAGCTGCCGTTACAGAACATTAATCTTACCTTACGCTTAAACAACAGTTCAATAAATGTACAACATTTTGGTTAACTCTGTCAATTATTACTGCAACTTCAGAAAAACAGTTTCTGCCAGAGAGCTGTTGACTTCTGTATTCTAATCGGTCAGAAGGTGTTTTCCTCAGAGCCGTTTGGTGGATTTGTGACATGTGGATTATTACCACACACATTTGTGTAACCCTGCCTGCAGGAGGCACATTCAGATGGGTTTTCTCAGTAACTTCATGCACTTTTGCTAAAGCCCCAGCTTAACCTGCTGGGTTTTTTTTTTTAACATGTCCTTCAGGATTTTGATAAATGTAAGGAATAAAAATTGACTATTGCATCTTTTAGTTGGCAAGGCTTCAGATGATGCTATGAACATATGGAGCATGAAAATGGAAAGTAGGCGAATTTCATGTCGGTCTTTATTACAGCTGTTTTAGAAAAGCCACAAATGAGTTTCTGCTTTAAGCTCACACCAAATAACAGATGGGAGACCAAGCATGAAGCTGGACTGTTTCGCTTTGTTCCACTTTGTTGCATGGACATGATTTTTTACATTAATGTCACTTTTCACAAACGAATAGAGCAATTTCATGCACAGGGACAATTTTACTATGACTACCATGCCCCCCACCACCACCACCAACACACACACAGTATATTAAACTACCAGAATCTTCTTTCATGAGCAGATGATTAGTCTACAAAAAATGAGGGATGAGATAGGACATGCTGTAATAAAAAAAATAAACAACACCTGAGCTCTAGAAAATGAACATTTTTGAATGCATTGATTCATTTTCTAGAACAGCAGCCCTGACAGTTGACAATTATTGTTTGTTCATTCACAGGAAATGTAAGAGATAACAGGAACAGACTTGTTTCATGGATATTTCTCAACATTAAACTATAAAAACAATAATAATAATAATAATAATACACCTGATGTCCAGTAATAGGAAAATAACTACTCTCTCCTCTCATCCATTCATTCCTCTAACAGTAATCATCTACTCTTGAAAGAAGGAACAATATTTACTATAAAGTGCATTAATATAAACCTGTGATTTGAAACATACTCATTTATACTTTCTAATGACAAGGTACAGCAATTATATTTAATAAATAGATCTATATACAAGACTATCAGAGATTAGATAGAATCTGAAAACACATTAATATAAACCTCTAATACAGATATATTACTGTCAGATTTTCTGTAATAAAAAATTTATCAAAACCTTCTGAACAGACTGAATTCATACTTCAACAGCTCTGGGGTATAAAGAGAAAATACAAGCAGTGCTATCAGTGTAGCAGCAGGTGGAGGTGAGCTACATACCAGACATGGCCAGGTAGTTAATGTCGTGTCCTGCAGCTTTGGCGTAGGAGCCGCTCTGGCCATATCCTGTGAGTCGAGCATAAATAAGGCGAGGATTTGCCTTCAGCAGCTCTTCAGGACCTAAGCCCAACTTCTCCATCACCCCTTTAACCCAGGAAAGAAATAGAAAGCATAGCACAGGAAGGTTATGAATTTAAATCTCAGCACCAAAAATAAATGCAATCGAAATATACACTTCGACTTAAGTAAGATTCATTTTTATTGATTTTTTTTTCTTAGTCATGATATTATTTTATTAATTTGTTCTATTGAAAAGCATTTCAGGTAACTGTTAAGGGTTAAACAAATATATAACATATGCATTTGTAGGAAAATAATATAAGAACTCATTAATATAAAGCTGTAATTTGTAGTTGTATTACTGTCAGAACTGCTGCTCAAGAAAATGAATCAACTCCATCTGACCAATCAGAATCCAGTATTAAACAGCTCTCTGGCAGAAACTGTTTTTCTACAATGTCAGAAATACTTGACAGACAGTTGACCAACACTTTGTATATTTATTAAGCCTTTGTTTAACCACTGAAGGTTTTTTCGATAATGATCAATTTCAGTGTACACTACTCTCACATTTATTTAAACACACACATTTAATTTCCATGTTTATATTTAACACATTTATGTAGTGTTAAAAATTAAATGTGCCTAAGCTAACTGTCAGCATTTAGAAACACCGCGTCCATTTTATTTCGACTGACCTTTCCGGAAGGGTTCAAGAACTACGTCTGACTGAAGGCACAGTTTTTTCAGCACAGCCACGCCCTGTGGACTCTTCAGGTTCAAGGCCACGGACTGTTTGCCTCGTGCTTGTGAGTCCATTGCCATGGAGACCTTTGTCCGATCTACGCGGATCACTCGGGCCCCGAAATCAGACAGGATCATTCCACAAAAGGGTGCCGGGGCAAGTCCAGCTAACTCAATCACACGTACTCCAGCTAGCGCCATCTCTCTCTCTATCTATCTAGACAGATAAATAAACCCACACAAAAAGAGATATTAGTTGACAAAATTATACAAGAGACAGGAGTCAGAGCTGAAGATGTTGAGGTTCTCGTTGGGAATGACACGATTGTACAGGATTAGGAACGAGTACATCAGAGGGACAGCTCATGTTGGACGTTTGGAGGACGAAGTTAGGGAGGCCAGATTTAGATGGTTTGGACATGTTCAGGGGAGGGAGAGGGAGTGGAAGTATATAGGTAGGAGAATGTTGGATATGTTAAGTTGTCCCTATATCATAATTAAGGAAGTCAGTATAATAATAATAATAAGAAGAAGAAGAAGAAGAAGAAGTACCACTTCAGCCTAACACAATTTATTTTTGAGCAGTGGTCTATTAAATTAATCTGGCAGATCTCTAGACATACAGACAGAGACAGACAGACATAGTTTAGACAGAGAGACAGATATACTTTATTGATCCCATGCGGAGAATTTTTGAAAATATTTGTGATCTCTATCAGATTTTTTTTTGTAGTCACTCGGTGATAACTAAACTGATTTACTCAGGTCATAGTTCATCAAGTCACGTTTGGAGATTCAAGCAACGAGCAAAAAATTACTATAAAACCCATTTACAACTCCTACAGAAACACTATCAGTTAACACAGATACATGAACTAAATCCTGGAAAAGAAAATAAACGATTTTAATGTACCTTTCAAACTCCAGAGTGTAGGGCTGTTACACACAGGGAGTTGAACAATCTCAGAGTAAGTTTCAAATCCAACATGGGGTTAGGTAGTTAGTTAGCATGCGCGTGCAGATAAACGCAAATAACCAATAGTGTTCAACATGGTAAAGTACATGTGTTTACTTTTCGTTTAAAGTGCAAGGCATTATTATAACCGCAATAAAAAAAAACCAATATATTCATAATGAAAGCGGATTGAAAATTTGCGTTAATAAAACTGTAAATAGTCTTAATAAAACAGATATCAATTTGTGACAATATATTTGGACAGGACTAACGATTTGGCCCTGATAACGATGCTGTGATGCAATCTAACCCGGCGTGTTACTGCAGTGCTGTCTTTATTGACCTTGTTTGTATAATCTGGATGTTTAATGAAGTTCTCAGCATCCCGCACCTCATGCAAATAGTCTAAAAACAGTAGATGCAATTTGCCGTACAGTCAGCGCGTGCATTCGGCGCGTGCAGATGTTTGATGTGCAGCTCAAGAAGCTGACGTAAATAAACTATATCATCTACCAGAAATCAAAATCTTCCGACAAGATGGTCATTGGGACCAGGAGAGTCAGCGGACCCTAAATTCTTTCCATTCAAAGTGAACTTATTATTATTTTCCCTTATAAATAGGGAAGCAGGCGCTACCAAGAAGGACTCTTCTTCGACGCGTCTAATATAGATCACTGTGCTCACCGCTGATTGGTCCACACTGGGGCTGAGTTCTCTAACCCTAAATAAAACCTGTTTATTCATGTAGTGTAAGTCACAGTGGTATTAAACCCCGCTAAACACCAATTCAGCTTGTTGAGACCGAAAATCCAGAGTTTTCACAAACTAAACAAAAACTTACCTAGATAGCCACCGACAACAGCTTCTTAGTCTCAGTCCAAGGGCCTCGGTGCAAGGGTAACTTTGTTTGTCGCTCAGAGATGATGTAATGTACAGCGACGAATTATGGGTGTTGTAGTTTACAGTCTTCTTCACTCTATTTCATTGATGGATTTCGCCTGATCTTTTCGGCCCTTGGGATGTTTGTGACATTATGAAGTGATGCTACAGTGAATGTTCAGCTCTGTGCTCTGTTCTCTCTCTCTCTCTCTCTCTCTCACACACACACGACTTTGAGGCACGTTTGATAACCTTTTCTTTTAGCCTCCAGTTTAACACTGTGCACTAAATCAACATTTATAAACAAATGTTAATAATTCTAGAGTGGCATGTCTGACACTATTTGACATCTCTAAGCCTGGACAATAGTACAAAGTCAGTGAGAGGAAAAACAGTCGAAAATTAAATTAATTAACTTTCGTAATAGTCTGATGTTACTCTAACCTTACACCAATCAGACCCGTCCTGCACTGTGTATTCTGACACCTTTCTATCAGAACCAGCATTAACTTCTTTAGCAGTTTGAGCAACAGTAGCTCGTCTGTTGGATCGGATCACACAGGCCAGCCTTCGCTCCCCACATCCATGAATGACCCTTGGCCGCCCATGACCCTGTCGCCAGTTCACCACTGTTCCTTCCTTGGACCACTTTTGATAGATACTGACCACTGCAGACCGGGAACACCCCACAAGAGCTGCAGTTTTGGAGATGCTCTGATCCAGTCGTCTAGCCATCACAATTTGGTCCTTGTCAAACTCGCTCGAATCCTTACGCTTGCCCATTTTTCCTGCTTCTAACACATCAACTTGTTCACTTGCTGCCTAATATATCCCATCCACTAACAGGTGCCATGATGAGGAGTGCTTCTCTCAGTGCTCATAATGTTACGCCTAATTGACTGCTTGGTTTGCATGTTTAAATTCAATATAGACCCATCCTATACAAATGTAAATATCTGAGCTACGGGGCTTTCAGTTTGAGTCTCTATAACTATCTCTCACATCCATCACATCCATCAAATAAGCACTATTTAGTGTGCTTAGCTTTGTGAAGATGTTTCCAACTGTGCCAAAGCAATTAAAATTCAACTTCTACTTTTTACTTTTTGGTCTTATCGCTGCAGGAGAGATGTGAGTGCTCTAGAGATTTAAAAAGAATCAGCATGTCCATACTCTAAATCAACAAGGACAATAAACCTCTGTCAATCAGGATTGAGTACATAATCAGCATTGGTGTCTGTCTCAATACAAAATGTGTCTTAAACAGATTTTAAAATATTTGTTTAAAAAAGTCTGCAAAAATTCAGTTGAAAATAAGGTTTTGTTGCTGTGGTGCTAGAAAGATTGAAAGATCATTAATGAAAAAATCAACAGGGATATGAGCTGTAGGGTCAGCCAAAGGATTTCAATTCCCAAGGTTTTTGGTGTGTAATATTAAACATGTTTATATAATACATACCTGACTTTTCTATTAACCATCAAGTTAAAAAAAATAAAATAAAAATCTCAAACAGCAGCTGCAAATACTGATAACACTAGATGAATTGGACATGGCCTAATATTCAAATTAGTATGCTTGATTGATAGCTCTCTGTCTAATCCAATCTTTTATTAAATATGTATAGAGACGTTACAAAAAAGATAAAGCTTGAAAGGAAGAAGCAGAGATCTTTGGAGCTGCTAGTAAGTTTACATACAGGCAAGTGAAATAGTCTCCTCCAAAAGTAATGGAATGACAAGGCTAATTCAATTGTTTCTGCTGTAGACTGAATGCATTTGGGTTTGAGATCATAAGATGAATATGAAAAGAGAGTGTTTAATGTCAGCCATCATTTCCTGGTATTTCTATGTAGATGACAGAAAATTGCACGGTTTGTGTCAGACCACTGACTTTTTAGGTGAGCAAAAATATTCAAGAAGCTTTATTGTCATTTCAACCACATATAGCTGACGCAGTATATAGTGAAATGAAACAACGTAAATACTGGAACACGACGGACAGGTCTTGCTTGTTATCCCGGTGTGTCCTATAGATTGTTTGTATAAAAATAGCGCCGAACATCTGCTTTTGGTTTGAGCCTTCAGTTTCATCCGTTAAGTCTGGGTTTATTGTTAAAAAAGAATAGGCCAACGTGAAGATCAGAGAGCTGTCTATGGGAGAAAAGCAAACAATTCTGAAGCTGAAAAAAGAGGGAAAATCAATCAAAGGCATTGCAGAACAGAACCGTTTGGAACGACCTGAAAAAGAAAAGAAACCACATTGGCTTTTCAGCACCAAAAAGAGGAGTGTTGTTTTCTTCTACAGAAGATCTTCAAGGCAGACACCAAAATTTTCTTCTATTTGCTATAGCTGACAGAAAGCACACATTTGAAGAAAACGTTTTATTCTTCAGTGTACTCTAACAAATTTAAAAAAAACTTTGTGCACTGGTGTGCAGCAGTGTTGGAACAGGAAGAGGTCATCCCCAAACTGTTCCCACAAAGTTCCCACTAAATTTGGCAAAGTAGTGTACCTGACAAACAGCACCAATAAGAAGAGGGGACAAAGCTTCAGAAAAGCATCAGCCAGGGATTGGTTCTAAAACTTATCTCAAACTCGGAATATCCTGCTGACCACTACTTGAATCCATCATGAAACAATGAAATTTATATATTATTATACTAGTTTATACTTCATTTATGACAGGATTTTATATAGATTTGATTCTTACATAACCCCCAGCTTTGTGCATAGCCCAGGCTATTGTTATCCTTTCAACAGCCTTTTTTGTGTGGTGTCCAATCTGCTGTGGAGATATATAAATATTAATGAATGCTTAGATAAATGTCTAGGTAATGCTCAGAAACTTCCAAATGTTTGTGATATGATGGCTAACTATATATATATATATATACATATATATATATAAAAAAATTTAAAATGTGTCAAATATATGCACAATTAGCTTGGATTGTTGTAATGCCTTGCTGTCCGGCTGGTCCAGTAGGTGCATAAAATCTTTAACCAATGATTATAAAATACTACTAATCACATATAAACCACTAAATGGACTTGCACCACAGAATCCTAAGAGCATGTTGTTGTTGTTTTTTTTGTATGATCTGCCATGCCTGGTTTGATCAAAAGGTGCAGCCTTTTTTCTAGAATAGTGATGACTACAGCAGGGGGCAGAGCTTTTAGTGTTCAGGACTCAGACACGGTCTTAATCCTTAGGTCCAGGTTGGTTCAGTCAAGTCTTTTGTTAATAGCTTTAATAACGGTATTAAAGGTGCAGATCTGGAGGATCTGAGAAACTGGGATGGTTGGATGAACCGTAGATAACTTCACTTTGATACTATAGACATAAAGTTAAAACTAAGTGAATAAAAAATGACCATAATGACCCCAGTTTTCAAGCTACTTCCAACATGCATATCACTGTATATAGCCATAGAGGAGTGACTCAGCTATGAATGACTCAGGCTTTGCACTATTCTTATCAGAACAGGAAGGGTTTCCTTCTGAGTTTGATTTCTCTCAAGCTATCTTCCTCGTGTCATCTCTGGCTTGCTCATTAGGACAAACAATGCAAAAAAAATAATGATAAATAATGAATAAATAAATGATTTTTTAAGTAGCTATATCTGCATTTGTGTAAAGATGTTTTGTTAAAAAGCGCAACATGGATTTTTTAAAAAGTAAATGAAATTTAATTGATTATTACCTGGATGTTCTAATAATGTCTACCAGCTTATTAATGACAATGGGTTTTGCACAGAAAGCTAAACAACTTTTCTACACTCTACAGTCCAGCATTTTTCTGTAACAAGTTCTCGAAGAAAAAGCTGCAGACATAATGAAAAAAAAGTACAATGGAAGGCACACAGACATGGAAATGTAATGATAAGACAGTTACTGAGGTATATGGGGGGGGGAACCACAATAAGACCAACATTTTTGCAGTAAGGTGAAAGTAGAACGGCATGGAGGACTGTCACTGAAAGCTGCTTTCACACTCTGCATTGTTTCCTTAACTGCCAGCACATACTTCACAAGTAATCCCCTTGGTAAGCAGTTACAAGGTAGAAGAAATACCAGCCTTCGTGATGAAAAAATGTGATGTCATCTGCATTTCTTTAGACACAGCTTTCAAAACTTTCAAAAACCTTTCACAACTCATGTTGAGTATCTCTTTTCCTCTCAATGAGCTGGCATGTCGAGGACAGGTGAGTGGAAAAGAAATACCCAGAAAACAGAAGTGCAGGTGTTGTGAGTGAGCAAACCAGATGGGAATTATAATGTTCATTATCAATATTCTAGCTGTTGCAGTAAAACAAAAAAATAACCATTGTTTGAGACTATATTCACCTTCAGGAAGAACCTACTTTAATAGTGAATACATACAGCTCAAATTATTCTTCCAACTCGGAGGCAAGGCAAACAACCAATCTTTAATTAATCTTCGTTACTGAAATATTGAATCAAATCTAACCTAAGGAGTTCATTATCCGATACTAGCATGACTGAAGAGCATTGTTAAACTTGCTATACTTACAGTGTACTGTATATTGCAGGAGATGCTATTATTCCCTTGAGCTCTGGGCAGAGGCGAAAATGTAAAACCTTTTTTATTACTGTTATTACTGAGCTGGGCCAAAGTTTTTCACACTGTGCCACTGAAAGATACAGCTGCATGAAATCTTTTCATTTCTGAGTGACATTGGTCATGCAATTACCTTGAACTATCATTTAGCTTAGTAAGCTGACCAGGATACCACATTTATGTCAAGCTTTCTTTACAAACTGTACAATTAGCAATAAAAGCAATACGCCCCAGTATATCCATTCACAGATGGAATAGCTGGTCGAGCAGTTCAATCACGTGCTTAAAAATATTACGTTGATGATGATGCTTAGAATTGAGATACAGGTTTGAACTTCTCTTCTTAATGGGGTTTTCCCTGTTTGAAATAATGTACAAGCCTCGTGAAGTCTTAAACTTCAGTAGGGAAAATTAGTAGGGGGACCTTCTAACAGTAAATATAACATTCAGTACATTTTGGACCTGTCAGGAAAATCCCCCGGCTTAAGACACCTAACAGAGAAATATTTGTTATTAGGCTAAAGACCAACAGTCATGAGTGTATGACAGAGGGTCTAATCTATAGGAATTTGCACCAGGAAATAAGATAGTCGTTACCTCTAAATTGCTCACAAAGTGGCAAGGACCCTTGAGCTCACACTGCGAGATGTTAGGTGAACAGATATCGGTGACTTAGTTCAAATACACCATTTCAATCTTCTGAAGCCAATGGAAATAGGGAGAGGAAGTTCCTGTGGCTCTGGAAATTGTGGTTTCCGAAAGGGAAGAGAGGAAACCGGGTAAATCTAAAAGGTCATGAACAAAATGTTATACCAAACTACATGATTTTTTTTTTTCTTTTTAACAATTTGAGCACGACTCAGATTCATTCAGGGATTCAATCAGAAAACGCCACCAGCTATTTCACCAGTTTGATGGGTAAACCAATTTTCCTCAGTAAAAGCATCAAGACACTTGAAGATACATTCTGCTGAACACCAGCTCATCCTCTATACCGCTGACACAATCATACATCTGTCCTTTGGCCTTCATGTTCATGTTGGCTGAAAAGACTGTTACTCTGGCATTGAGGCAGCTTTTCTTTCTTTCTTTCTTTTCTTTTCTTATCTTTTGCAACAAAGTGGGTGGAGTTAATTTTCTTTTCACACTCACACACATTTTCTGTCCGTTGACAAGTCAGAGGCTTATTAATCTACAGGGAAGTGTGCACTTAAATAAAGTAGGCAAAACAAAATGAACCACTTTCAGAAACAAAGTTTAAGTCACTTATCTACAATTTCTGGCACTGTGTAACCCATTAATGTTCCCATTAAGGAAAAAAAAACAACACAATGAACACATATTTCCCTGTATTTATTTGTTACTTGTTGGGTCAGATAATAACAATGTTTTTTTTTTATTATATTGAAGAAGGCCTAATATGATTTTAGATTTTTAACTGACCTAAAGATGAGTAAACTGTTATAGTACTATATACACTGTATGTACACTGTAGTGTATTTTGTATAGGATAGGTCTGTATTGAATTTAAACCAAACAGTCAATTATACCCTGATCAGGCATAACATTATGAGCACTGACAGATGAAGTGAATAAGATATGTTAGGATATGTTAGTGGGATATATTAGGCAGCAAGTAAACATTTTGTCCTCAAAGTTGATGTGTTAGAAGCAGGAAAAATGGACAAGTGTAAGGATTTGAGTGAGTTTGACAAGGACCAAATTGTGATGGCTAGATGACTGGATCAGAGCATCTCCAAAACTGCAGCTCTTGTGGGGTGTTCCCGGCCTGCAGTGGTCAGTATCTATCAAAAGTGGTCCAAGGAAGGAACAGTGGTGAACCGGTGACAGGGTCATGGGCGGTCAAGTTTCAGTGATGCACGTAGGGAGTGAAGACTGGCCCGTGTGGTCCGATCCAACAGATGGCCTATTGTTGCTGAAGAAGTTAATGCTGGTTCTGATAGAAAGGTATCTTTGGTGTCAGAATACACTGCATAGTCACAGACCAGTCAGGGTGCCCATGCTGACCCCTGTGCACCATAGAAAGTGCCAACAATGGGCACATGAGCATCAGAACTGGACCACTGAGCAATGGAAGAAGGAGGCCTGGTTTGATGAATCATGTTTTCTTTTGTAAAAGGAACACATGGATGGCCGGGTGTGTGCGTCACCTACCAGGGGAACACATGGCACCAGGATGCACTATGGGAAGAAAGCAAGCCTTCGGAGGCCATGCTCTGGGCAATGTTCTGCTGGGAAACCTTGGGTCCTGCCATCCATGTGGGTGTTACTTTGACACGTGCCACCTACCTAAGCATTGTTGCAGACCATGTGCATCCTTTTATGGAAACAGTATTCCCTGATGTCTGTGGCCTCTTTCAGCAGGATAATGCACTGTGCCACAAAGCAAAAATGGTTCAGGAATGGTTTGATGAGCACAACAATGAGTTTGAGGTGTTGACTTGGCCTCCAAATTCCCCATATCTCAATCCAATCCAGGCCCCATCTCGTAACTTACAGGACTTAAAGGATCTGCTGATAACGCCTTGGTACCAGATACCCCAGCACACCTTCAGGGACCTATTGGAGTCCATGCCTCGACAGGTCAGGCTGTTTTGGCAGCAAAAGGGGGACCAACACAATATTAGGAAGGTGGTCATAATGTTATGCCTGATCGGTGTATACATTCAGTGTCCTGACAAGCACCAAGCAAGCTAACCAGCTAAACGGCCCCTCATTTAGATATGTTGGTTAGGATTATGTAGTAAATAATGATCTGGCCATTCAGCTTATGTTATGCATTTATAATATGATATAATATATACACAATGCAAACATTTAGTAAATGGGATTCATGAATTAAAGAGTGAAATGATGAATTAAAGGGTGAAATGGGACCCTATCACTGTGTCCTTGAAGATGAGGCTGCTGAAGTTCATTTACAGTTTATTAATATTCATTTAGCAGGTACTTTATTCTGAAGAGGAGCCTATAGCAGAGTTTAAGGGTGAAGTGTCTCTCAGGCACAATCAACCCAATCCAGACAGTGGAACTTTAGCTGCTGCCACTAACAGTAATGCGAAAGCTATCACGGCTCCAGCTATAACGTGTACAAACCCACTCCTAGGCGTCAATATGAAATTCCCTGAAATCCGTTTAAAGCTGGTTGAAAAGCATGTGGCACCACAGAGGCTTGACATCAAGGCCAGAGAGGCTGCACGCTGTACTACACGTGTTACACTCAGCTGCTAAGCACTTTAAAGCTAAGATTATGTTCCATGTTTGATCTTCAAGTCTGATCCTACACACACACACATGCACACACACAGATCTGTGACAGGGACTGGGATGCATGAAAACAGCAGGAAGAAAGCAGTTTCCTATTGTGAGCTGATACATAAATTATAATATTTATCAAATTTACATTTAATTATTTATAAATTTTGTCATGTAATTTTTTAGCCTCCAGTTGGGATTTGGTTGTATTTCATAAATCAAATTAAAATATAAAAAAATATATTTTAAAATAAAACCTCCAGTGCAAGTTCCAGTAAAGTTATTGCTTTGGAAGATAAACAGAAGTGCAAACATTTTTTGGCACCTTCATTAATATTTTTTTTTATTATAGATGTTTGTTTATGATTTCAGAAATATTGAGTCAGTACAAAAAATATTTTTGACTCCTAAACATTAATTTCCTAAATAAATAAATAAATAAATAAATAAATAAATAAATAAATAAATAAATGATATTTTAATAATAATAATAATAATAATAATAATAATAATAATAATAATAATAATAATAATAATAATAATAAATACCAGATACTTGTCAGATATTCCTGCAGCATCTTTAATGTTGCTGATAAGTCCCTGTTCTTGGTCATGTCACTATGGTGCCCCATTTTCTCCAGGATTCTCAAAGATGGATCTAAGAATCATACAGTCACTGCTGGGATGATGTCAAATATGCAGGAGATAGTGGAGAAGAAAAGAATGTACAGAACCTGGAAGATTTGTATGAAGAGCATTGGTAGTTTAACAACACACAGTATTAAGATTTGGGGGGATCTAAAGTTTTAAACTAGTTTATTTGTGTAAATTCAGTTATTATTGTGTCTTGTGCACTATATATAAACATCACTTACGTGAAATAGCTTATTTAGGGCAGAATAAATAAAAAGCAATCGTCAACTTATAAATTCTCACTCTTATTTGTTTTAAATTATTAGCATTTTATGGATTCAGCAAGGGGGATGTTAACATGTGACCTCAACTGTAAAACACTCAAGGATGAACTGTATAATGAACATATAATTAAGTGCCATGAATATGCTGGATTATCCCTTCTGGATAGCTTTTGTGCAGTAAAAACCTCGAAATGTGGTTGGAATGACAAACAAAAACTAAACATAAACGTGAAATATGTCTTTTGGGAAAAATATGTAGAGCAAAATCACAACACAATACCAATTTACACACTACTGTATACATGAGGTCAGAGAGCATTATTCTGGTTTGCATAGTTACTGTGAAAGTACAAACAGAAGTGGATGTCTGGTTCACTAGCCTGCTGACAAGGAAGTGGATGATGCTCTGAAGGATAGTTTAAAATAGAACGTCTGGTCACAAATCAAATAAAAATGAAAAATGGACCAAATGAAGTACAGTGCAATACATGAAGTCCAAGCAAAGTTCATTTCATCACGTTGGGGAAAAGCTGCAGAAAAGCATGGTGAATGAGTGCCAGAATGCCTTTCACGCTCTCGAACATGTGCTATTTGGCTAATCAGCATTTTCTTAGAAAAAAAGGACCTTTACCCCACTGGGTTTATAGAGAGCTGCGCAATAAGTAAGAATAAATCCCCCTGTGTGGTACTCTTATAGTAAAATTTTAAGTGTCCTTTTTGAAAATGTGACCATATAATGTAATGCTTATGAATATTTTAGAGGCTGCCTTTGCTGTTGATCGGATTTATTGTCTGGTGTCACCCAAATGAGGATGAAGTTCCCTTCTGAGCCTGGTTCCTCTAAAGGTTTCTTCCTCATATCATCACAGGGAGTTGCCTCAGGCTGGCTCAATGGGGATAAATGTTAGGGATAAATAATAGCTTAACTTTAAACATTATCATTTTTTCTATGTTTCTATACTTCTGTAAAGCTGCTTTGAGACAAAGTCCATTGTTGAAAGCGCTATACAAATAAACTGAATTAAATTAAATGGAATGGTACACTGATGATCAAAACATTAACATTGAAAACATTATGACCAGCTGCCTAATATGCTGTTGGTCCTCCATGTGCTGCATGGACTCAAAGTGCCTTTGGCATCTGGCACCAAGACAGTATAGCAGCAGATAAGTTGCAATGTGAAGCCAATAAGGACTGGGCAACACCCTGAACTCATAATAATGATCCACAGCCATTCCTGATTAATACATACAGTGGGGCAGGTAGTTGATCACTGTACTCATTATAGTCCTTACACTGCCATCAGGGATTACATCTAAAATAAAGGGGTCCACAATAAAGTTTAAGCAGATGGCAAGTGTCAACCTGACATCCAAATGAATGCCCAGATCCAAGGTTTCCCAGTAGAACATTACTCAGAGCATCACACTCCTTTCACCAGCTTGTCCACTTCTTCCCAATTAAGCCCACTGTGTGTATTTTTAATGGTGGACAGAGGTTGGCATGTACACTTGGACTGGTCTACTGGTTCACAGCCCCAGCACAGTAGGATGAGATCTAATTTGTGTTCTGACACATTCCTTCTGTAAAATTTTCTGAGGCCAGACTGAACAGCCTCGGGTTTGTTCCACCATAAAGCACTGTCTGAGCACCGCACAAGCCTTGACATTTCTGAGATGCTCCAGCACAGTGGTCTGACCATTATAATTTGACTCTTGTCAGAGTTACTCAGGTCTTCATGCTTGCCCATTTATCCTGCATCCAACATGTTGACCAGGAAAACCATCTGTTCACTTACTGTCTAATTTATCCAAGACTTGACATGTGCCATAATTTTGAGATAATCAAGAGTGGTCATAATGCTTTGGCTCATTAGTGTTTATTGTTTGTTGAAAATGTCATTTTAGTTTGCATGTACTCTTTGCTGTTGTATATCAAGGACGACAAGTCATTATCTAATATCAGTATCTAAACTGATTCCTATCATA
The DNA here is from genome assembly GCF_019097595.1 of Hemibagrus wyckioides. Taxonomy (NCBI): domain Eukaryota; kingdom Metazoa; phylum Chordata; class Actinopteri; order Siluriformes; family Bagridae; genus Hemibagrus; species Hemibagrus wyckioides. The sequence goes on from NC_080727.1 coordinate 13,662,280, forward strand.
CCACAGCAATTTACATCTACAAGGAAGGAAGGGTGGTGAATCAGCGACAGGGTCATGGACGGCCGAGGCTCACTGATGCACGTGGAGAGAAAAGGCTGACCCGTGTGATCCGATCCAACAGACAGTCTACTGTTGCTCAAATTGCTGAAGAAGTTAATGCTGGTTCTGATAGAAAGGTGCCAGAATACACAGTGCATGATGGGTCAGGGCTGTTTTGGCAGCAAAATGGGGACCACAGTATTAGGCAGGTGGTCATCATGTTATGCCTGGTCAGTGTAGAGCAGCTATAAACACTTGTTCCCTTACCAGTATCTGTTTTAGTTGGTTGAAATTATTATAGTGAAAAAAAATGCAGCTTGTCATTTTACTGAGAAACCACCAGTTGTTCTCTGTGAGTGCTTTTGTATACAATTTACATTATTTTCATCACATCAAACCATTCAGTGAGCTTTCATGTCCTGTGTATGGAGGCAGGGTCATCCTTGAAGAGATGACACCAAGAAGGATAGAAATGTTTCTTCACAAGATGAAGTCAGTAGAACTTTGTATTGATTTTCAGAGATGCTTTACTCAAACGGAGCCAATCGATCCAACATTCATCATGCAGAAGCTCTACAGGGCAAAGATCTGACCGGCAATGAAAATTATTTTCTTCAGTTTCCTTTCCCACCAAACTCAATAACCAAAATGTAACGCTAAATTTGCCTCCAGAGGGCAGTGTGTCCCAATGATTACCTGATTCATTATATTTCTATCCATCTGATGTTCAATTTGTAAATCACAACCTAACATCCAAGTTGTTATATTTAATACTGAGTTCTTAGCATTTGACTGGTTTGACTGGTCACCTGTATCGAAGGTGTTTAACTCCAATTCAATTAAAAAATAAGATAACTTGCAAATTATGTCACTTATTTAAATGCAATGACAAGTTTAGTTAAACGATGTGAGACTCTTTGACAATATTTATTCCTTTATTCGACATTATCAGGATTGCAGGACTCAATCCAGGTAACAAGGTAGGTCCAAGGTAGAAGAATTCACCCTGGAGGTCCATTAGTGCACCAAACACACACACATGGGAAAATAGCTCTAGGAGAAACATAGCACAGACAGTCAACCTGCCAGCATGTCTTTGGTAAGTAGGAGGAATCTGGATGACCCAGTGGAAAGCCTCACAAACATAGGGAGAACATTTACAGAAATTCCACACATCGAACCAGGGACACTGCACCTGTAAGACAGCAGCACTACTAACTGTACCAATATACCACCTTTTCAACAAATATATATTCACACTTGTTAATAAAGAGCCTAATATTTTAATCATTTAAAAAATCTTTGAATTTCTACAGTGGTATGAATGAATATGTGAATAAATATGACCCAACTCTTTGGAAATGTAACGTTTTGTGTCCTTGTGATCCTGATGAGCAACAACAACACTCTTTCGGAGGCCCTCAGAAATCTCCTTTGTTTGTGCCATGATACACTTAGATAGGTCCCTGTTCAGGTCTCTCACTGACACCTGATTGTCATTCCATTGACTGAAAACTGATTAATGGACTCTAATTTGACCTTCAATTAACTGCTAACCCTAGAGACTCACTTTTCAACTCATGTAATAGTGGATCATTTTCCTGAACAAATTAATTCAATTTTTGTCTCCTTTGTTTAACTGGGTTTAGTTTGTTTACATTTAGGACTTGAAAATCTGATGTTTTAGGTCATATTTATGTAGAAACAAGAAAAATCCTAAAGGGTTCAGAAACTTTTAAGCACCACTGTATGTCCATGTGCACTGAGGTTTCATAATGCTAAAACATCTTATTATTATTTGTTAGCTACAATAACTTTGTAGCTCCAGTGTACAACTAAAAAAGCATACTTCAAATGCCAAACACATCCTGGTTTTCTACCTCGAATGTACAAAAGGACATCATTCCATCTTCCCAAATCTGAGTTGAATGCAGCTTTAGTGTAAACACCCTGAGGTTGATGATTTCCCTATAACAGCATCTTCCCAAGTGTTTTAATTCGTTCATACCACAGCAACTTTCTAACAAATAACTTTTTACAGTTTTATCATTCATACGTTTTATCCATTTGTAGTTAAATGTTGTGGAATGTCTGCAGTTACCTCTTATGACTTCCCTTTTGGCATCTATAAGCCGTTGTTCCCTCGACGGCTTCTCTTTTATTGCTCTGGAAGGTAATACGGTGGAAAAAATGCAGCTTATCATGTTACTAAGAAACTGCCAAACATTAAGGCCTCTGTCCTGAAAACTTTCCCATGTCGGAAAGTTACAAGTTTACCTCTGTTAAAGAATACTGACACTGGAGACTGTTATAGAAAATATATCAAAATCTCTTGAATAATCAGAATCAAGAATACTGTTGGACTTTTTTTTTTTTTTTTTTTTTTACTGTAGCACCTGAAGACAATGTGGATGTTCAAGCATTAGTCCTGCTTGAAACATTTGTATGGGAACAGACACACAGTCCAGCAGTTGTAAAGCACTCCTGTGTTTGCCGAGTTCATGCTGACAGAGGGATCGGGCCAGTGAGAGTTATTTACAGCTATGCTCAGTGTGAGAAATTGCTCACTTCAAAGACTTCAGAGCAATGCGTTGCTCACTAAACCCCCTGCACTTCAAAGTGTTTTATCAGCTACGATCTGGGTTAATAGTGCCATAGACACAAAGGACAAAAAGCAAAGCAGTAAACCGGAGGGAGTGTCATCTCACTGCATTGTCTCACTTAGCAACATGACCCGAGGCACAGCAATTCAATCCAAGCTCGGCTTGCGCATGCCCACTTCAGGACACCGATAGCACAAAAACTTTCATATGGCTTTAGGTAGTAAAATCAATATTTAATATGACAAGTGTCTAGAAAAATAAGCAGTGCCTAGTTATGTCTCTTAGGTTTCTTAATCGATTAAAACATTCAGCGTTATACAGTGAGAATGGCTGAAACCGAATAATGATAATAACAATAACTCAGTGTTTGCAGACTATATTCCAAAATATAATGGAGCAAAGTGTTAGAATATAAGCTGAAACACGGTTAAGTTTTCCCTGGCGTCACACACGAGGGGGCGTGTCGGAAGCATTTCTGCTGTTAGTTAATTGTGCTGCCTGTCTGAGTTACACAGCACTCTATCTGCATAGCTAGATGTTGTTTTTAATGCTGTGTTCTCCACCACCCGATACAATCTTCACAATTACTGTGTGATTTTGCATGACCTGAATTGAACCAGCCAGAAATGGCTGCCAGCAGTTTGACAGTTTGCTGTTCATGTGCATGTGCATGTGTAAACTTCACGTCTTCAGCTAGTAAGACTAACACAGAAGGGTGATGTCAGATATGTCTGTGGTATTAGTGCTGCTGTATTGTATATATATACACTGCATCTGGCAGCTTAAGTACAGTGCAACATTTTAGTCCATCACTCGCTGGCGGTCATTGTGATAATGGGAAGCTGAACTGCTTCTATAAAGTACATCAGACCTTAAGGGTTTGAAGGAATCTTCAAGTTTCTGCTTGCTGACTAAAAGTTTTAACTAATACTAGCTTATACAGTAGTATGACTTTATGCTAGCATACTGACTCGTGAAAAATAATGGGCTAAGGAGAAGTGGGTTTCTTTTTTTAAAACCATAAATATGAACATATAAGAATAATAATAAGAATAACCATAAATATTTTTTTTCCAGAGAAGTGTGTTTAAATGTTTGTTAAACAAGTGAATTAGCCAACTTACATTACGTTTCTTATTTATTTCTTGTCTTAATGACCTGAAATCTAAAAGAAATCTATAAGTGATCCGATTAGTACAAAAGTAATGGTGCTCTGCAATGACCTGCATTACTAGATTTAGTCTTGCTAAGGAGGAGCTTTAGTCTTGCTAAGTCATGCAAAGGAGGAGCCTTTATCCCTGCTTAGTTGCATCACTGAACAGTGCAGCTTTATGCTAATTCTAAAGTACCAGCTATACATAAATAGATTCAAAACATGTGTAATCATTAATATGGTGACGTTTATTTATGCAAGAAGTCTCCAGGGTCAGCACTATGTAACAGTCAGTGGAAGAGCGGTCAGTTTTTCTGACTCTTCAGGACATAACCCTGTGGTTTCTTGGCAGCATGACAAGCTGCTTTTTCTGCGCTATTAACTTCAAGAGAGAGAAAAAAAGAGGTGGTGAGGGAACGACTATTCAGTGATAAATGGAACCACCTTTTTTGTTGATGTTCCACAACATTAAATGTAGCAATGAATGGAAAAAGTATGACCCTGCTCTCAACAGTAACTGCTCCATCACATCACCCATCAGTCCTACACAGAGGATCCAGAACTGGTGGATTCATGTATAGACAATAAACAAAGTGCTGTGTCGTTCTTTGTGAACAGAAATTGCAGCAGACCCTTTTCAGCTACTTGTATGTGACAAAAGTTTAAAATGTTACCATTCACAAATGTGTAAGTATACTTCATTCAAGACATCGGGCAAAACAGGTACAATACTGGCAATACTTAACTGAAAAGGAAACTGCATACCAAAGCTACTTTGTAGATGGGTGTGGCATCGGCAAACTTCCAGCTCTTTTCTTTTCTCCCTGTAACTAAAGCGTATCGCTTCCACTGCTGATACTCAGCGGTTCGAAAAAGTATACAAGTAATGTTAATGCAAATACATGACAATAAATGCTTCAGGATTTTTTTTTTCTTTAATGACAGATTAAACTTTACTGGAACTTTCTATCTACATAGCAAGTAAAAGCACACAACACTACATTAGCAAAATACAGTTATTTTACATATATATCTATTTTCTTTTACATCCTTCAAGCAATAAATAGGTCAGTGTATTTGATAGAAATGTTTCAATCCTTTGACATCAACCATTGCAGTAACTATTATATTGAGGTAACTGCTTTAGAGTGATGTGTTTGTTGTCTCATTGCACTTTGCCGCCAAAGATTTTTGAGATTTTTCTCCACACTGTAATGATATCTTACCAAAAATAACAAAATATCAGTATCAGCCATTTAGTTCATATTTCTTATCGTGATGTTAAAAGAAATGCAAGATGATTAAGCCTTTATCGTTTGCCCTATTGCTAGAACAATTAGTGAGTTTTTCTAAAAAGAAGTCAAATAGAAGACAATTTCAAGTGTTTACATGAGTTAAAGGAGTAAAAGTCTCTTGAAATCGGCTTGATAATCTTGTATTTGTTATATCATAATCACAATGAGAAATGCTAGATACAGATGACGTTCAATTTTTTTAAATTTTTTGTTTATGCACAGCATTAAACATTCTCATACAAAAGGGTCCACTTGCCTAATATAACCATCTCTTAAATTATCATTTGGGGGCGTTAGAGAAAAACAGATCCCTCCTTCAACTGATAGTGATCTGTATATCTGGCGAGTCAAACGAACAGAGATTCTTGATCTTATGCCCAAAACACACTGCTGCTGGTGTTACAGCCTGGAAAAAAAAAGAACATGCCAAGCACATAGTCTTTTGCTGTTTTCCTTCCTGCCTATGAACTCATTTCCAACTGTAGCTGAATTATAATAAAGACTGGAAAGTTGGATCACATGCCGCATCCCTTGGGTCCATTTCAAGGCCTTCAGGTTCATTAATCAGGCAGGATTGTCTTCCTGTCCAGCAGGAGAACTCCTTGTAGACTGGTTTTACAGCTCTACAAAAGAGCACACAGCGGGATTACATTATTACATTTACAATGACAGTAATGCAGATGCAAATGACAAGTTTATATTAACGTTTGTTATTTTTTCTGTAGTAACAGCTCATTCACGCAGACCTGCCATGCCAAATGTTCCATCCACACTATAATAATAATAATAATAATAGATGTAAAGCTGGGACATCTGAGACAATCAGGACAGGGTAGACCAGTTTCAAACTGACCGGCTGTGGTTTTTTGTTTTGTTTTTATTACCTTCAAAGGAGAAAAAAAAGTGGTTGATGAGGAACATAGTGTTTATAGCTGCTCTACTATAAACGATAACAGGAACGAACTTGCAACTATAAATGGAGAAACATCATGACATAATTCTTTAATTATGTTGAGACATTTATTTATTTTTTTTATAGGAAAATAAACACACACCTTGAGCAAATTGCTCACTTCCAGAAAAATAAATTGGTTTAACATTAGTCATACATGGATGCAGGTAAAGGAAGTATAGTCAGGTAGCATCATGTTTTGTTTTTTTTACAGGGGGAACAAAAGGACCCATTTGATGTCTACACCAGATTCGAAGAAGGTAGGGTATGACAAGTTAAGGTTGGATTCAGAAGTTACTAGAGTATACAGAGGCTTCAAATATTATTATTAATGTTACCGTAAAGAAAAGAATGCATAATGTAACAAACCACTTTTTTTGACTGAAATATGAGGCTAGGAATTATCATCCACCAGGAAGAAACCACTGCACCAGCGTAAGGTTCGATTTCATCCCTGTACCCAACAGCAATAAGGGTACCCTTGGCTAGCATGTGGAGGTCTGTGGATCCATCAAGGTTTTCCTTCCCAGACCATCACTGACCCACTGCCAAACAGGTCATGCCAAATGCTGTTGCAGGCAGCATAGCATTTCCCACGGTATCACATGTGCTCGGTGTGAACCTGTTTTCATCCGTGAAGAACCACAGGCAGACCTGCCAATTCTGGTGTTCTCTGGAAAATGCCAATTGTACTGCTGATAAGAACCGTAACAAAACAAAACTAGAAGAATCGGTAAGGAAGCAAAAGGAGAGAGCAATTCTCTACGGCCACCACCTGCAAAACCATTTCCTTTTTGTGGAGCTGTTACCTCTCCAGTCTACCTGTTTGCACCAAAGCAGGCAAAACTAATTCACGATCTCAATATTTCAAACAGGAAGGAAACTACTGAAGTAAAAACATATACAGTGAGGGAAAAAATATTTGCTCCCCTGCTGATTTTGTACGTTTGCCCACTGACCAAGTAATGATCAGTCTGTAATTTTAATGGTAGGTGTATTTGAACAGTGAGAGACAGAATAACAACAAAAAATCCAGAAAAACGCATTTCAGAAAAGTTATACATTGATTTGCATTTTAATGAGTGAAATAAGTATTTGTGGATTTCTGGCTCCCAGGTGTCTTTTATACAGGTAAGGAGCTGAGATTACAGTAGGAGCACTCTCGGGGAGTGCTCTTAATCTCAGCTCATTACCTGTATGAAAGACACCCTGTCTACAGAAGGAAGCAATCAATCAGATTCCAAACTCTCCATCATGGCCAAGACCAAAGAGCTGTCCATGGATGTCAGGGACAAGACTGTAGACCTACACAAGGCTGGAATGAGCTACAAGACCATCGCCAAGCAGCTTGGTGAGAAGGTGACAACAGTTGGTGTGATTATTCCCAAATGGAAGAAACACAAAAGGACAATCTTGGTCTGGGGCTCCATGCAAGATCTCACCTCATGGAGTTTCAATGATCATGAGAACAGCGAGGAATCAGCCCAGAATTACACTGGAGGATTTTGTCAATGATCTCAAGGCAGCTGGGACAATAGTCACCAAGAAAACAATTGGTAACGCACTACGCCGTAGAAGACTGAAATCCAGTAGCACCCACAAGGTACCCCTACTAAAGAAAGCACATGTACAGGCTCATCTGAAGTTTGCCAGTGAACATCTGAATGATTCAGAGGTCATGTGGTCAAATGAGACCAAAATCCAGCTCTTTGGCATCAACTCAACTCGCCGTGTTTGGAGGAGGAGGAATGCTGCCTATGACTCCAAGAAGACCATCCCCACCGCCAAACATGGAGGTGGAAACAGTATGCTTTGGGGGTGTTTTTCTGCTAAGGGGACAGGACAACCGCACCGCATCAAAGGGACGATGTGAGCCATGTACCGTCAAATCTTGAGTGAGAATCTCCTTCCCTCAGCCAGGGCATTGAAAATGGGTCATGGATGCAAAGAGGAGTGGGCCCAAATTCCTTGAGATGTGTGCAAACCTGGTGGCCAACTACAAGAAATGTCTGACGTCTGTGATTGCCAACAAGGGTTTGCCACCAAGTACTAAGTCATGTTTTGCAAAGGGGTCAAATACTTATTTCACTCAATAAAATGCAAATCAATGTATAACTTTTTTGAAATGTGTTTTTCTGGATTTTGTTTGTTTTTATTCTGTCTCTCACTGTTCAGATAAACCTACCATTAAAATTACAGACTGATCATTTCTTTGTCAGTGAGCAAACATACAAAATCAGCAGGGGATCAAATCATTTTTCCCTCACTGTATGCATTTTTCAGACATATAAACTTGCTAAGAATTTCTTTGGATTAATTCCAAAATCTCTTCAATTCATCTGCTGTTTATATCTACAACTATTCAACAACATTCTTGTAAAAATAAGAATATAAATGTAGGATTTGTACAGACATGCATTTGCTATCCCCAGTTCAAAAGATCAAGATCAAAAAACATTTCCGATAATGTCGTTTCTGCTGAACCTCACCCTATCCACCTCCTTTGTCTCACCCCAGCCCCCCCTTCCATGCAACAACCCCCCCCCAACACCCGTACATCACCTCTCATTATGCGATGCTATCATCTTCCTGCTGAACAGAGCTTACACTGTGAGTCATGTTTTTTCACTTCTCCAGTGCTTTCAAAATCATATGACCTGCACTGCTCAACAATAAGCTACTTGACATGAGCATGGATGCACCTCTGGTGGCCTGGATTATCAACTACCTCACAAGTCAGCCACAGTATGTGAGGCTGCAGAAAACCATCTCTGACATCAGCAGCATGGGGGCCCTTCAGGGGACAGACCTGTATCCCTTTCTGTTTACTCTTCATTGCTTACAGTTCTGCCACCTGCAGAAATTTCCCGATGACAGTCATCATAGGCTGTATGTAGGGGCATAATCGACAGCTTTGTGGAGAGGTGCAGATGAAATCATCTGCAACGCAATGTCACAAAGACGAAAGAGACAGTGGTGGATTTTAGGAAGCAAAGGACTCCCCCAAACCCAATCAGCATCATGGGCACTGAAGTGGACATTGTGGACAACTATAAGTATCTAGGTGAAATGGGCAACAAGCTGGAATGGACAAAAAATGATGGACGTTCAGGACTGTTCAAGAAAGGTCAGAAGCGTCTGTATTTCCTCAGGAGAATCAGGTTTTGTAATGTCTGCAGAACCATGCTGCAGATGTTCTAACACTTGGTGGCAGCCAGCATCATCTTTTATGCTGTACCATGCTGGGGGTAGTGGGGTGAAGATGGCAGATGTCAACAGACTCAACAAGCTTATTAGGAAAGCAGGCTCTGTCGTGAAAGTGGAGCTGGAGTCTCTGGTTGAGTTATATGAGAGGAGAACGCTGAGGAATCTTCTCAGTATCCTTGACAATGCGTCACACCCCCTGCAGGTAACACTAGAGTCCCATCAGAGCACGTTCAGCCGTAGACTGAGACCACAGACGGCAACCACAGAACCCCGCAGGAGGTCATTCCTACCAGTGGCCATCAAATTCTATAACTCCTGAAAGGGAGTACTGAAAGAGAGCAGAACTGACAATGTTCACTGACTGTACCACTGAATTATGTGCATTATTCCATTATTTACAACATGTACATTAATATCATACCATGTGCAATATTATCTTAATTATCAAGCATCTTTTTGACCTGCAGAGGCATGGACTCCACTATGTCCCTGAAGGTGTGCTGTGGTATCTGGTACCAAGATTTTAACAGCAGATCCTTTAAGTCCTGTAAGTTATGAGCTGGGGCCTCCATGGGTCGGACTTGTTGGTCCAGCACATCCGACAGATGCTCGACTGGATTGAGATCTGGAGAATTTTGAGGCCAAGTCAACACCTCAAACTCATTGCTGTACTCATCAAAACCATTCCTGAACCATTTTTGGCACAGTGCATTATCCTGCTGAAAGAGGCCACAGCCATCAGGGAGTACCGTTTCCATAAAAGGGTGTACATGGTCTGTAACAATGCTTAGGTAGGTGGTACATGTCAAAGTAACATCCACATGGATGGGAGAACCCAAGGTTTCCCAGTAGAACATTGCACAAAGCATGACACTGCCTCCGCCGGCTTGCCTTCTTCCCATAGTGCATCCTGGCACCATGTGCTCCACAGGTAAGTGACGCACACACCCGGCCATCCACGTGATGTAAAAGAAAACGTGGTTCATCAGACCAGGCCACCTTCTTCCATTGCTTAGTGGTTCAGTTCTGATGCTCACGTGCCCATTGTTGATACACTATATTGCCAAAAGTATTTGCTCACCTGCCTTGACTCGCATATGAACTTAAGTGACATCCCATTCCTAATCCATAGGGTTCAATATGACATCGGTCCACCCTTTGCAGCTATAACAGCTTCAACTCTTCTGGGAAGGCTGTCCACAAGGTTTAGGAGTGTGTTTATGGGAATTTTTGACCATTCTTCCAGAAGCGCATTTGTGAGGTCACACACTGATGTTGGACGAGAAGGCCTGGCTCTCAGTCTCCGCTCTAATTCATCTCAAAGGTGTTCTATCGGGTTGAGGTCAGGACTCTGTGCAGGCCAGTCAAGTTCATCCACACCAGACTCTGTCATCCATGTCTTTATGGACCTTGCTTTGTGCACTGGTGCACAGTCATGTTGGAAGAGGAAGGGGCCAGCTCCAAACTGTTCCCAAAAAAGTTGGGAGCATGGAATTGTCCAAAATGTCTTGGTAGGCTGAAGCATTCAGAGTTCCTTTCACTGGAACTAAGGGGCCAAGCCCAGCTCCTGAAAAACAACCCCACACCATAATCCCCCCTCCACCAAACTTTACACTTGGCACAGTGCAGTCAGACAAGTACTGTTCTCCTGGCAACCGCCAAACCCAGACTTGTCCATCAGATTGCCAGATGGAGAAGCGCGATTCGTCACTCCAGAGAACGCGTCTCCACTGCTCTAGAGTCCAGTGGCGGCGTGCTTTACACCACTGCATCTGACACTTTGCATTGCACTTGGTGATGTATGGCTTGGGTGCAGCTGCTCGGCCGTGGAAACCCATTCCATGAAGCTCTCTGCGGACTGTTCTTGAGCTAATCTGAAGGCCACATGAAGTTTGGAGGTCTGTAGTGATTGACTCTGCAGAAAGTTGGCGACCTCTTCGCCTTATGTGCCTCAGCATCCGCTGACCCCGCTCTGTCAGTTTACGTGGCCTACCACTTCGTGGCTGAGTTGCTGTCATTCCCAAACACTTCCACGTTCCTATAACACAGCTGACAGTTGACTGTGGAATATTTAGGAGTGAGGAAATTTCACGACTGGATTTGTTGCACAGGTGGCATCCTATCACAGTTCCACGCTGGAATTCACTGAGCTCCTGAGAGCGACCCATTCTTTCACAAATGTTTGTAAAAACAGTCTGCATGCCTAGGTGCTTGATTTTATACACCTGTGGCCATGGAAGTGATTGGAACACCTGATTATGATTATTTGGATGGGTGAGCGAATACTTTTGGCAATATAGTGTACTTTCAGTGGTGCACAGGGGTCAGCATGGGCACCCTAACTGGTTTGCGGCTCTGCAGCCCCATATGCAAAAACTGTGATGCACTGTGTATTCTGACACCTATCTATCAGAACCAGCATTAAGTCCAGCAATTTGAACTCTAGTCTGTTGGATCGGACCACACGGGCCAGCTTTATTACCCATGTGCATCAATGAGCCTTGGCCGCTTATAACCCTGTCACCAGTTCACCACTGTTCCTCCAATGTTAAACTATCTTACCTTTTCTTATCATCCCCATCGACACCAGCGCTGCAGAGTTCCACTTGTACTTCCGCATTCAGAGCTTATGCCTTTCCAGATGTGTGTGATAGAGTGAAGGAGGTAGACAGCAGTTTCGTTTTGCATGCCTGTGTTTTGTGTGATCATACAATATAAATCCTATAAGCATGTTAGTTTAGTTAATTAGATCGCATAATAACAATCTCCATTACATTTTTTGCCATTGTGTGAAATTATCCAGTCCCAACCTATTATAGATGGTGCCTTAAATAGTTAAACAGATGCTGCCTGATGACCAGTTGAAAACTGAATCAACCTATTGATATTTCTGACAGTAGCAGAAGCTTTGTGTTGCTGTTATTACCACAGATATGATATGAGTGATTTTTTTTGCTCTATAAAAAGTTGCACTAAGCAGCCACAGTTAATGTGGGATGATCAGGCACATATTGTATTTCTTGCACAAAAACCCTTAACAATTCTATTCATGTTTCCTTGGCATTTATTTATTTTCCCCTATGACACCATTGAATTCTTAATCTGATAGAAGATCAATGTGTGGATTAGAAGGTGTGGGTTCATTTTATATAACCACACAGTTCTGACAGCAGATCTAGCTGTAACAAACATTAGGTCTGTAGTAATATGTTCAATATGTTGTGATTTTTCAACTAACATCTTATTCACAGAGACTTTGTGTGGTAGACGCTGTACCTATTCTAAGCCTAATGTGTTGTTTAATAAAAATCAATTGCTGAGGTGAAGCTTTGTTAGTAAATGTTTATTTGACATTCATGGAAGTAGTTTCGGGTGTTTGTATTATGTAACAGTTAGCTTTCCAACATGTCAGGCTGTTCAGGACAAGGGACTTTATGCTTCACAGTTAAAATTATAAGTTGCAAATCACTATGGTATAAGCAGAACTTGTTTTCCAGGCTTGTTCTGTTAAGAAAATAATCCACATCTGCTTTAGTTATAAAGAGCCATCATGATACACAATCCATTTGCTATTCCCACCTCCTTTACATATTAACAGGATTTCTGAAAAACCAGAACATTCTTTCAAAGCCCTCAGAAGGACAGAAAAGAAACTATAAGAAATAGTTAACTACTGTTAAGTCTGACAGTATGGCCTCCTCCGCAGCGACTGGCCAGTAGAGAAGTATAAATTTCCACAGATGACCAAAACTGATTTCTGTCACCATGACGACAGACACCGGGAAATGTGTTATTCCTGGAAGATTATCAGAGGCATCAAAGTATGCTGCCATTTTCCTAGAACTGGCTACAGCGCAATGTGTGGTTTCAGCTATCTGATGAGAAGCATGTACTAGTACAAAGCATAAACTAGTTTTAAAAAACCCTAAATGTCTTGTATTTATTTTAGCAATCAGTCAATTTGAGTCAGATTAGGTATTTCTGTTATTAGCATTCCTGCTGTGAAAAAAATGTAAGTAGATGAAATTGAAATAAATAACACCCATACACAAACTGGAGAGAGAGAACAGGCACAAGGGTTCTTTGAGTATCATCTTAAATAATGGCCACTACAGTAGATATGCTGTAGAGTTTATGCACATGGTATACTTTTAGAGCCAGAAACAGTGCCTTCCTGCTGTTAAAGCGGCTCAGTGAGAATCGCATTCATTGTCCATCTACGGTATGGAAACACGGTCGCTGCTGCCATCCATTTCATCTTAATAGATGGGTTTCAGCTGAGCTTACAAGGCTGGAGATTCATGTCTTGTGGGCAGAACATGACTTTTAAAGCTCCTGAATCAATTTTAGAAACAGAAACAACTTAAATCTTGCAGCAGAGCTGCTAATTTGTTCAGACATCGCTGTTGGTGCACTTATTTCACAGGCTTTTAAGGATTAGAACATTCATGTTTCGTTAGTCTCAGACAAACCAGAAGTATGTTCAATCAGCATCACAAAGAGATGTAAAACAATATGGATAGATCACATTTCAGATTCAATAGTAGTAACAGGCCATTCACATTTTATGTAGAGCCGGTCACAATGGACAGTGCCCATTGAGCTACATTTTGAGGATGTAGAGCAGCCTTTCAATGAGAGACCAGTTGTTATTTCACACATTTATTTCCTGTTTGTTGTGTTGTGTGGATAGCTAATATTTGGAAAGGATTAGGGAGTGCTCTCTAACCCCAATCGCACATATACAGGTGTTCTGGAAAACGTATGTATACTTATACCAAAAAATATTTCCACCCGTTTTTGAACACAGTGTTTTTGCCCACATTCACAGCATTTCAGAACATTATCTCTGACCGCACAAACAGCATTCACACAAATACCTCTGTGTATATGAAAGCATTTTTGAAAATATGTTATCCACATAAACAGCTTTTTCAATTTGGATGTAAAACTTCTCACATGAGCATTCCAGCCCAGCAAGTAGTTATAGCATTTTGTGTAAGGTGCTGTCTATGCAGGTACTGAAGAAAAATCATAATAAACCCCTCAATCATCCTTACATTGTTCTGGGTGACCTGAAGATGGTGAACAATGCAGAAAGAGCAATATGTATTTGAGAAAGGAATTCTCACCTCATACTGTGTTCGTGTCAGACACGTCTCCGATGGCAAGTGAAGCTTCGTTTGTGTTTAGTGTGTTCAGCCGCTCCACTTCATCCCTTGTCTTCTGTTTTCTCCTCTTTTTGCGATACAATCTTCTGCTGAGAAAAGAAAGCACTTGGAATTATGTATAATGTACTGCAGGACTTATGTGTCCATATATCATCTCAATGATGTGCATATAAGATAGTAGTGAATTAGCATGTGTTTTAAGTAAATGATATGCATTTAATTTGTAACTATGGAGAAATGTAATAAAGCGCATCATGGGACTGTGCAATTTATATTGTGTTTATCAGCATTCTATAATTTATGCAGTGTTTGTTTCCCAATCTGCACTATCCATAAAGTACACAGAGTATGCTGGGTCTGCATGCAGGTTTACAATATTAAACCTTTTTGTAGCAATTTTTTATTTATTTTTTTACACAGATAGAAAAACATTGTTTATTTATATAGAAATAAAAAGACGTCTTCTCAGTCATTTTTCTTTATCAAAACCGAACTGAATTGTGACGCATATCATATATTAAAATAGAATCGTGACCAGAGTGTATTGTTACACCTTAATATTAGGATTTAGGGCATGGTGTCAAACTAGGGAGCGCTTTGATTTAAATAAAATCCATATCACAGTAAATTAGTAGCAAGTTTCATGGAAATGATAGAGATTGTGTATATTATGTAAATGTATGTTTATGTTAATTAATTAGGGAGTGCGTCATGCAAATTTTATCATTGCATATAATGTCTCGAGTGAATAAAATGTGAACAATGGCAAACGGATGCATTTCATTCTGGAATTAGAATATAGCATAGAATGGACAAAGCATGTCATATGCAAATCAAATGTAAATAGGTGACACGTACGAACGTACTGATTCATAAACTGCAAAGATTCCTTAACGCTAATTTCTTAGAAACTTAGGATTGAACACATCGCCTCACTCATTGGGTTAGATTTTTCTGCTTATTTCTTGTAAAGTTTCACTGATAAGAGTGGGTGTAGATGGATACATAAATAATATAATTAACCTAGTCTTATGCCTGGCTGTATTTATCACATGTTCCACAACATCTCAGAGCTGGATATGCAGCATTCTACAGCCTTTGTTATCGGCCTCTGGTGTGTCTGGAGCTGGAATTAACCTAAATATGTGGACTGACTGGGACTTTCTAAGTACCGAAAGCCTTCATGAATTCTTCCCATTACAGATCGATACTGGCCACATTTAATTGGATTTTATTCTACTCCACACCTTTTAATGGAATGATAACAGAACTAATATGCATAAATATTACATGACACCATTCTGCTTTTACTTCTGTGGAAAAAAGTCATATTAAAGAAGAAAGAGAAAATAATATGCAAATACTGTAACAAGTATGTACATAAATATGCAAATAGTTCGATAAAATGTCAAAAATGAATCAAATCAGTACAAATCTTGTGTTTCAACAGTTTTAAGCAAAACCCTTTTGTCTTTGACGTGAGTATAACTGTAGATAATATAAGGCATGACGTAAATAAGGCATGACAAGGAATTAGAGTGAAAAATGAGAATACAGAAAAATGCCTGCTGTGTACAGACTCACTGTGCACAGATGCATATAAAGACAATGATGAGAAGGAGAATGACCAATCCAGATATAATGCTAATGATGACTATTTCCCTCTGTTCGCCCACCAACCAGCCAAGATCCAGATATTCACATCTGGCACCGATGTATCCAGTTTCACATCTGTGTGATAAGCAAGAAAATGATCAGCACTGTAAAGAACGCAATGACAGAAACTCTTCGGCTTGTGTGCTTGAGCTTCAGGTATAAAACCCATTCTAAGCTAAGAGTTAGACTCACTTGCAGGTGGGCGTGTTCTGCTCCTGCACAAAACGGCACATCCCATGGATACAATAATGTAGGTACTCGTCAGGACATTTGGAGAAATGGCCACTCCATTGGTGGATATCCTTCAAGTCTGTACAGAAAAAAAACAAATCGCATTATGACGCCAAAGTGGACTTTAATGCGTCACAGTATAATAAAAGAAATTCTGCACTGCTGGCTTGTGGTTTGGATGTCAATGTGGAAAATAAACGTTGTGAAACCTGAAGCTTTTACTACGGAAGAACTGCAGGTTGAATGGTGCAGGATCTGATTACCACGGCTTAAATGAATGCAATATGATAGGCTGGCGCATTGTAGGCTGACTAGCTATTATACACGTGCTTTTAAGTGTTATATCCCTGTTATATCCCTGACAGGTGACTCATTTTTTCACTATGAGGACAGGTATGACGTCACTGGCACCTTGCTCATAAAAGTACTGTGTGCAGATGCATGCTGATTAGTCCTAAATCTCTTTAATATCATTTTGCTGGTAAATAGTCACTCACTATGTTTAACAATACACACATGAACATGTATAATAAATACATAATTTTATTATAATTCTTATTATGGTGCCAGAGCACTATTTTCCTAGCTCCTCTTTTCCTAGAGAATGTTTGTCAGTGATTTACTGCCACGCACATTGCAAATACCAAAATCCTTTACAAAAACAACCAATATTTCATATAAAACTTGAATCATATTACTGCCACAAGCTTACTGTGCCCTTCCAAAGCCAAAATGAAACTATTCGATATTAACTACTGATTAAATAATTAATCGCTTCTGTTCTCCTGCTGAGAAGAGTGAGTGAAATGCAGTGTTAATAAATGTGCTCGATGTATAATGTGTTATTGCTTTTTTTTCAGCATACATTTCATGCATCCAGTCGCTGTTTGTTTAGTGGCTATTGAATTTTAATATGCTTACATTAATATTAAAGACTTGCTTATTCATTTATGTTCTTTTTCATTACAAGTGGGTATTTGGGTCATTTTAAAATTCACTCAGGTGTTCTCAAGTTGTTTCTCCTATTTTTTTTGCTTGTAGACTGTGACAGGGATGTAACGTTTGGGCAAGCGTCCAGATATGATGTCCACATAGAGTTACTGAATAAAAATGCCTCACAGCACTCTGAAGTTCACAAATACAAAATGCCAAACCCAAACACTCCAATCAGTTCCAGCACTGCTATCAGTTAAGTGTCTGATACCCTGTGTTTAACTCGTACTTGTAAAATACAAACCACTGATACCCTGTGATGTAAACCTGTCACACTAATAAACCACACAAAAGTATAGCCATTGGGATATATATCAATTACATATCGATATATATCGATTAACGATTAAAGCAAAAGCAGAAGTGAAAAAATATCAATAGAAGGAACTACAGCATCTTCCTACCATAGAAATAAAATGATAAGACATCTTGCGGTGTTTAACAGTATCTTTAATGGCGAGCAGCTGACCTGAGAGCAGTCAGAGCACAGAGCAGTATCATTAAAAGCTTTTATTATACAACCATTATATGAAAAACTCTTTTCTAGCAACCCACAGCAGCAATCAACAAAAACAGAGCTAAATTACATGTTCTGTGATGTCTCTGATTGCTTAGGTTCCGCATTTCACCAGGAAATACTGGTATGATGCAGCCCTTATAACAGGGACAAACATATGAAGCGAAATATCTTGTTAAGGCATTATTTATGTAATATTCACATATTTGGTGCTTTGCTGTTAAACACATAAGTAATGAATGGAATCCTTGAAATTCCCGGGTTTAGCACTGACTAAAGGCACCTGATCCAGAGCAGATGATTGCAAATGAACAGGGAGGAACGAGACCAGGATATTTACCTGTGCAGTTGCTGCTGTTGTCATGGGGACCGCAGGACACGGTCTTATTCGCTGTGTCCCTCGTTGTATTCCATTCAGCCTGTGAATATTTGCATAGGGCAACTACGTGCAAAAAAACAAACAAATCACAGGTGGCACCCAATCTGAGTAACAATCCATATAAATCCTCTGCTCAATATCTAAAAATCCAAGATAAATGATACAGACTTGGGGCCTATGAGCAGGTTAAAGAGTGAAAAAGCAGTAATCACAGACGGCAGTTTATATGTACACACAAATGCATTAATACGAAACTTACTTTTGGATATACTACATCATTTGTAAATCTGATAATGTGCAGATTTTTATCAGCATCACTTAATGAAACCTTTAGGTTGATTATATTTTCAATCAGCAAGGTATAGCTTCACCACTTTTTAAATAAATAAGGATGCAATCACTCAGGGTTGTGCTAATATTGAGAAATAATCAGTGATGGGGCACAGTTACCACCCTGGAGCTGAGTATGACCTGTGGTGTTTTATTTCTCACACACCACAGCACTTTGCCTCTGATTATTTTGATCTATCATAGAAGTTGTTTTTATCAGGTTAGAGTTACACAATGTAATGTTGTAGGAAGTCTGCAGAACTATTTATTTCCTGTTATCACCACCATACACTCTATACACCCTAAACATGTTTTATCTTAAACTAACCAAAAGAGTACTCCAAGAGTAATACTCCATTAAAAAAATAATAATTTTCTTATCAGGTGATTTTCAGATTAAGAAACTTTTTCACTTTAGGAACAATATATCTCAGAGAGTAAATGAGTCTGCTCTTTGTAAAACAACAAGCTGTCAGTTTTGTTATGATAATGCAAAAAGGAAAAGAATCTAAAGTTTTGCCTCATGGTATCGTTTTCCATCAGCCAGCTGTGATTTGCATACAGACAATTTACATATTACATAATATTCTGAGCATAAAAAAAAAAACTTCACATGTATAATAATATAAAACTACTAGCATAATATACATTGACTGGTCATTTTAATAGGATCACCCATTTATGCAGTTGTCCAGCTGGCCAATCGTCTGGCAGCGGCACAATGCATTACATCATGCAGAAGTCAATGTTCTCATCAAACATCAGAATTGGGGAAAAGGTGTGATCTCTGTGACTTTAACTGTGGCATGGTTGCTGGTACCGGATGGGACGGTTTAAGCATTTCATAAATCTCCTGGGAGTTTTCACCCAATAGGCTTTAAGTTTTAGACAGACTGGTGTGGAAAAACAAAAAACATCCAGTGATGGTAGTCGTTCAGGCAGGAAAAATCTTGTTGAGAGGTCAGAGGAGAATAAACAGACCAGAGAAAGGCCAATGTAAGTCATTCACCCATTATATACAACTATGAGCAGAATAGCATCTCAACATGCCAAATCAATTTACACCTGTTTTTGTGCACAACCGTTATGAGTTGTTTGGCTGCTCCCTGTTTGGGGGTCACCACAGCGGATCATATAAGTCCTCATGTTTCAATTTGGCATAGTTTTTACGCCAGATGCCCTTCCTGATGCAACCTTCCCATTTAATCCGGACTTGGGACCGGCATTGAGAGTTAACTCTTTAGTGGCTGAGTTAGCTCTCTGCCCAGGAATTGAACCCGGGCCATGGCATTGACAGCACAGGATCCTGCCGCTGGACCACCAGGAGATAACGGTTATGAGCACTGCAACTAAATTGCGCAAATGCCAAATACGTATAAAGTAAGTGTTTTACCTCACAACAAGCTAACATAGTTTTGAGAAAAGTCTAGCCTGGCTTATCAGCTGGCGTTTTAGTACACACACTCTCCGTACACGCCCACACCGCACCACTCCCTACTGCTCTCATTCATGTGCAAGAAACAGCACAGACCTCTCAATGGCAGGGAAAGTGTTTGTGCATGCTCCAGATATGTTCTTTGTGCCTTGATATATTATCCTGGGTTTGACCGACTGTGTTCACGTCAAAGGAATCTCACTTAAACTCTGTATTAGGAACAAAAAAAACCTGAAACGTCACTCTGCCTCTTTATTATTGAAGTTAAATCCCTGTGACCTATAGTCAGAGCTGCTGTGAGAAAATGAATCAACACCTTCTGACCAATCAGAATCCAGACTTATGCTAGAGATGATATTGTGATATATTTTGATGATGCTACTCGCTTGATTTCATTTTCCCTCATTTACTGTGTTAAACAGGTAACTTATTTGCTTAAAACAAATTCTAGGGTTTTTTTTAGGATCCAGCCCCACTGTTTAGTTGGCATTTGGTTGCTAAGGAATTCAGCACTACTATATATATACATATACACACTACACTATATAAAATATATTTTCACTATTTAATTCACATTATTAGCTATAACTGGATGAATGGCCTACTTAATACAGCTTATTATATGCAGACTTCTTTATCAGTTTACATGAATAGTTTGTTTATTCTTTTAACAAATATATAAGCATAATAAATAGGTCACAAAAACGCATCCTATGGATTTGTATATATATTAGTTATGATTCAGGTCATTCATTACATAAATATTTCACTCATGTTTAATGGTTTTCTCTGAGAAAGTGGGCATTTTTCTCACCTGTAAAAATCCCCAGCAGCAGTGTACGTGTCTTCTCCATCGGTCATTTGTCACAGGTCCAAATCAACAGTTCATTTTCAGGTTACTCCTTCCTTCCTTCCTTCCTTACTTCTTTCCTTCCTCCCTCTCTCTCTCTCTCTTAATAAACAGGACACTAATAAGTCACTTTGTTTCTAATTCCACCCTCCCAGCCCCACTGTACCTGAGTAAATCTCTGTATCCCCTCAAATTACAGTTACATAAGTTGTATTCTACATTTTCAGCTCGATGAACTTGGCTTGACTTTCCTGAGGCAAATGACTTAGCCGAGTTAGCTGGCCTACTCTGCAGAAAGCGGCGTGCACGCGCACACAGGTTGGGTTTCTCACATGAAGGGGGGCGGGGCTGCAGAACGGGTTTGGACACACCCACAACTGAGCTATTAATAACATGCCCAACATGGTGCACATTATTCCCAGTGACTTTATATTACAAAAAATCCTGCCATATATATATATATATATATATATATATACAATTAATAAAATTCACACCCCTTTCCAAATGTTACATAACTATTTGCTAAAAACTTTGGTATTATTACAATTTCCTTCTACAGATGAACTCACATTCATGTTCAAGTCTCTTTCTTAATCTCTGTCTCTCTCTGTCTTTCTGTCTCTCTCCCTCGCTCTGTCCGTCTCTCTCTCTCTCTCTCTATCTCTCTCTCTCTCTCTCTCTGTCTAACACACACACACACAACAACAACAACAACAACAATCGACACACAATTTTTCACTTTAGGCCTACAAAAGAATAAGGAATGATTCAAATTTCCACTCAACTGTATACATCAACTCAGTATAAGACAGCTATTGATCAGCAGATGAATAATACAGCTTGCTATCCATCCCGAGACATCAGCTCCAGTTGTGTTCCGCTTCATGGAGATTTCGGACCTTCAGTGAGAAGAAGCCAATCCTGCGAGTATCCCGAGGCATCTAGAGATTGTACCAGCTCCAGTTGTATTCCGTTTCATGAAGATTTCGGACAGTCGAAGAGAAGATGCCAACCTATAGAATCAATCTTTATAGAATCAATACACAAAATAACAACCTAGAATGCTGTATCTCCATCATAGAGCACTTGAAGGCTTCAGCATGGAGGAGTTGGTGTTGATTCTATAAAGAACTCAGATGTTGAGCAAATTTATGAGTTGCTCAGAAGCGCTTGGTTACACAACTCCAACTGACTGTACATGAATGTAGAAAGGACATTATTCATAATCACAATCCCTGGTGTTTATTGTAATTCACACTCTCTAGTGTTTATAATAATTTATAATCACACTTTCTGGTGTCATCCAAATGAGGATGAGGTTCCCTTTTTAGTCTGGTTCCTTTCAAGGTTTCTTCCTCTTACCATCTAAGGCCGTTTTTACTTGCCATAGGCTTGCTCAATACAGATAAATTTAAATATAAGTCTAATATTATTCTTTAACTTTTTGTCTAATATTAATCTTGAACTTTTTGTATATTTCTTATGTTCTATAAAGCTGCTTTGAGACAATGTCCATTGTTAAAAGTGCTATACAATAAAAAAAAAAATAAAATAAATAAATAAATAAATAAATAAATAAATAAATAAAACACTATACAAATATAATTGAATTGAATTGAATTGAATTGAATTGAATTGAATTGAATTGAATTGAAAAACGGACTAGTGACCTGTCCAGGGTGTACCCCTGCCTTTCACCCAATGTGTCCTGGGATAGGCTCCAGCAGATCCCCATGACCCTAATTAGGAATAAAGCGGGTATAGAAAATGGATGGATGGATGGATGGATAGATGAATTGAAAAACACAGATTTATATTAAAGAACATGTTCTACTCTTTATCATTCTCATTCACAGGGACTTCAACAACGGCCATCTTGTAAATAAAGAAAATATTTACCTTACTGTTCAGTACAGTACATTCTTATTTTTCTGCATCATCATCTCAGCAATGCAATCTATTCTTAACTAATAATACTAATACTAATAAATAAATACAATAAATGCATTGATTTCCCAACAGCTCTGACACTGTAGTATATGAAAGTTTGCAGCCACATGGCGCCTGTTAATGAAGCTGAGAGATGGAGCAGAGCTGTGTTGCCTTGAGCTGCCAGCTTAGAGTGTATGTTTGTGTAGCTTAACCAGCAGGCCACAATTTATTTCCCATGAGACTGAGAAGATTTGGAGCTGGCATGTCTTTAACCCAAACAAGCCAGTCCTTGTATATATGACACACAACAAGCCCTTCAGACTCGGCTGAGTGAAAACTCCTATTACAGCATTGTAACGGTATGCAGCATAAGTCACAGCATCAAGTCACAGCATCTAAGTGTAGATTATTGAAATAAAATTTTTAGACATCAGACTTAATAACAAGCAAAATATCTGCCAAAATATCTTAATGGAAGAAAAATATAGGCTTAACTATCTCCACTCATTCAAAATATAATGTAAAAATGTTTTTGTTAAATACTTTGTTTTGTTTTGCATGTAAATACACAGACCAAAAATCAAGAAATCAAACCATCGAGTTCAAGTGAATAACACTGATTATCTTGTTACAGTGGCTTCTGTCAAGAGCTGAGATGTATTGGGCAGCAATTAAACGGTCAGTTCTAGAAGTTGATGTGTGGAAGCAGAAAAATAAGCCAAACATGAGGATCTGAGCAATTTCTACAAGGGTCAAATTGTGATGGATAGACGACAGAGAATCTCCAAAACAGCAGGTCTTCTGGTATGTAGTGGCTAGTAATGACCTAAAAGGGTGAACTGAGGACAGGGTCATAAGCACCCAAGGCTCACTGATGTGTGTGGGGAGCGAAGGCTAGTCTGTCTGGACTGATCCCTCAGAAGAGCTACTGTAGCACAATTTGCTGAAAAAATCATGCTGGCTATGATAGAAAGGTGTCATAATACACAGCTTGCTGCATATGGGGCTACGTAACTGGAGGCCAGTCAGAATGCTCATGCTGATCCCTGTCCACCCATGAAAGCACCTACAGTGGGCATGCAAGCATTAGAACTGTACCATGGAGCAATGCAAGAGGGTGGCTTGGTCTAATAAATCATTTTCTTTTACATTGTGTGGACATTCTGGTGCGTGTGTTGGCCTTTAAATTCTCCAGATCAGCATCGTGGGATGTGCCGGGTAAACAAGTCAGATCCATGGAGACGCCACCTCACAACTTACCGAACTTAAAGGATCTGCTGTCTTGCTGCCAGAGACCACAGCACACTTTCAGAGGTCTTGTGGAGTCCATGGTTTGAAGGGGCAAAGCTGTTTTGGTGGCACAAGGGAGACCTACACTATGTTAGGGAGGTGGTTTTATATGTCTGGTATATAATTATTTAGAATTACACCAGACATTAAAATAAAATTAATAATTGCACAAAGTCTTGTTAAACAATTTAATATTACTAAATATTAAAGTTCATACTTGGATAGTTTATAAATCAGTATATAAAATTTGGAAACACCGCCACCTGCTGGACAATAAGACGAATTTCTAGCTTTCTTTATTTTGAAGAGTTTGTCACTGCTTGATTTTGAACAGTTCCAGTACAGTTCCCTCCAACTGTACTGGAACCATTTGATGCTAGTTCTGTTATTTTTACTATACAGTAAAGACATTTAGGTTCAAGAGGAATATGAGATAATGGATCAGAATTTTTTTTTTTCTTGATATTTTCATCTAGAGGTGTTTTTCAAACATTTAGAACATTGTACCTTTGATGGCAGATCACCACCCCATTTAATCTGAGCAAAAATACTGGAACAGATTACAGTATTACAGATCCCAGTATTGGAACAGTCTTTGGAACAGGAAAATCAAGTAAATAACACGTTGCATATCCCTCGCTTGTAATTATATCCAGATCCACGGACATCACCAAACTCTTCCGCATTCTTCTTTTGTGATGCTTTTCCAGGCTTGTATTGCAGCTTCTTTCAGAAAGTCTCACCTTCAGAAGGTGAAATGCTGCTCAACTGGATTAAGATCTTTAAACAATTTTGTGCTGCTGCCTATCCTGGTCAGGACACTCTTGCAAAAAAGGGCGTTTAATCTCATTGTGCTTTTCCTGGTAAAAAAATAAATAAAGGCAGAATAAAAAAAAGAAAAGAAAATAAGATCTGGTGAGTGCCCTGGTCAATCTAAACCCGTCCACTTATTCCTATGATGACCTCATTTGTTTGTGTTTTGGCCAACTGTCTTGCTCTATGTTGTTCCTCCCAACTAGATTTAATGTATTTATCTGTAAATTGGCAGACAGAGTGTTTCTGTAAATATCTGAATTAATTCTTCTGTAAACATCATCAATAAAGAGTTACATCATCAGTAAAGATTAGCAAGTCCAGAAGCAGCCATTCAAGCCCAAGCCATGATGCTTATTATTTCTTTTCTTTTCTCTTTTTTTTTTTACCATGCTTGACCAATGAACCTGTAAGTTTTAGGTCACGATCCAAGATAATGAACATGTCATGTTAGGTCATGACTTTATTCAGTCTCCTGGGTCTTAACATTGACTTTCCAGTTGCCTTCTTCAGATGGTGCTTTATAATTAGTAGTCTAAAAAAAGCAAACCTCTGGGGTATGATTCACATTTTGGTGGTTAATTATAGACAGTGTTCATGTTTGCACTGATATATACAAAACAGATGGAACAGTTAGGAATGAATGTTTGATGGTAACTTTATATGAAGAGCTGTTATTATAGTACATACAGACATGCATTTCTTCCAGCTTCTCTTCATGTTTCACATTTATTTAAATGAACACAGTGTACTAAATTAAAGAGATTTATGTGAAGATTGTATGTGAAGATTATTGATTAGATTGTTGATTATTTTTTGTATGTTAACAGTGCATCTGTATGTGACATTACTGTTTCCACAAGCTCATTCACAGGGACAAACAAGTCACATAATCCGAGACCTATAATAACTACATATTCACTAAAGAATTTTAACAAAGGGAAGATGTCGCTGGGGTTTTCTGTAGTCAGTTTCACATAGACTTAGTCTAATAATAAGTGCTTTGTAAAATATTTTGTGATGTGAAAATCTCAAATACTCAATGATCGGGTAATGTTTCCTGTAAGGAGATTTAAAGTGACATTTATGGAAGGAGTCACTCTGTAACAATCCGAGGTGACGTGTAACTTTTTAAGTTTTTCGACATAGGAAAATCTTTACGATAGATGCAACACAACATGATTCTTTTATTTATTTTCACAGGTGATTTTTAAATATTTCATTTATTTTCAGTAGATTTTTCATTTTAATACATAATTTGTTTATTTTCATATAAGATCCCCACATGACTCATTTACTTTCACATGTGATTTTTAAAAATAATCCCTTTATTTCCCTACGCGGACACAGAACAGGATACGCCTGGATGCATGTCAGGCACACAGAACTCAGGGTTTATTTTCCTTTTTTTCTTTTTAACGCTGGCTTTATTTATCATCTATTTTAACACAATGTGTTGTACTTGTGAGTTCACATGTACAATCTCAGAGCAAAACATTCAGAACTGCCCTTTCATATGACTTCCATATGTGATCACATTATTCACGTAATAGGAAAAAAGAGTATGTTACACTGCATGTGTACTGTATGGGATGAAAAAATAAGGAGGTAAAGATTCTCTTTATAATCTCATTTAATCCTCTAAAGGATTCGGCATCGTCTAACAACGTGTCCATGTATGGACCTTTGGCCTGATTGCTGGTCCTGCTGGACCATTTCTGTCCCTAATGAAACATTCTGAGCCTCTCCCTCTCACCGACAGCTGCTATATTTAAGCTCAGATTTTCCACCTTGATTTCCACAATCAGCACAGTCTTTCAGGGAGCAGTGTTAGTGTGGGAGGAAAATGGTAAAATGAGTTTTGTGAATTATCAGTATATTTGATATAGATTTTCTGCCCATGGAAAGTCAATGGCAATTTCTTTTTGAATGTTTTAGTATTATCACTATGTTTCAGGCCAGCAGGAAGACCAAGAAGAAGGAAGGAGGCGCAAAACGTGCTCAAAGGGCCTCGTCCAACGTGTTCTCCATGTTCGAGCAGACTCAGATCCAGGAATTTAAAGAGGTATGAATTCATCAGGAATACAGAAAACACTCAGTGATTCCCCACACCTATATTTTCATGTTTGAGACTAAACCATCATTTGTAAGGGTTTTTGTAATGGAGGTTTAGTGTGATTTGATATTGGCTATTAGCTAATTTGGTATCAATGCAACTGCAGCTAGCTATAAACTGAATTCTGACAGTACAAGAAATCATTTTTTATTCAAATCTAATCTCTCTTATGACGATCATCTAAAAGCCACCAACAGGACAGCATAAGATGTTACGAAACTCATGGCACATCTACACATGCAATATTGGCAACAACAAACTGGTTATGTTTCTGCTTCTATTAAACTGCTTTATATCTTCACAACACAATCCCCAATTCTAATGACTGATAATGTAAGCAGAAAGCAGTCATTTTCTTTAAACATGGGTCTATCATTAGAGGATCTTGTTCACTTTAATATTTGCAGTGATGGTTGGCATGGTTAAAAAGCAAATGTGTTTATGTGTGTGTTGCATAAATAAAAACAAAAGGTCAAAACTAATCTGGGCTGAATTTCCTGAAAGCATCCTGCATCCTGATCCTGACCAGGCTTAAATCAGTTTGATTCAGAGTCTCAGGATTGGATTAAGTTGGAGAATTGAATTACTCTGTCTGATGATCATTTCTCTAACCCTGATGCAGGCATTCACACTTATCGATCAAAACAGAGACGGGTTCATTGACAAGGAGGATCTTAAAGACACGTATGCATCTCTTGGTCAGAATGGGTTTATTTTATTAATGAACTAATCATTGCTTAAATACTTTACAAGCATTACATTGATTTTTATATTTAATTTAGATGTGCTTTTCAATCCACAGGAAAACTGAATGTCAAAGACAATGAACTGGAAGACATGCTTAAGGAAGCCAGTGGTCCAATCAATTTCACTATGTTTCTTAATCTGTTTGGAGAAAAACTGCATGGTGAGTAACAACTAATGTGACAGAAATTTAGTAAAAGATACAACAGTGTATTTATTTTACATTCATATGTGAATATAAAATACAACTTACATGCCAGGCTTGTACCAATCTAGTTATTTAATTAATTAAATAATTATTTTTTTTACTATCTAATTAATTTTTACTATCACAAAGTAATGTAGATGAGTCAGGATAAGGATCATTAAATGAACAGTTTGGTGGAAATCATTTCCTCTTATCTGTGTAATTGATAGCAAGGTATTTTTGGTAGGTCCATATATTCACATTAAGCTATAATACTAACGCATAGTGTAGTGTCTCTGTCCTGAGACCACAAATAAGAGGTTTTGTCATAGGAAAATTCAAGGAAAATTTTAGTCTTAGTCTAGGTGTATGAAATATTTTTTGCCAACACATGAGACCCTAACATTATTGTCATGGCCATGTACTTTGTAACACTATAAATTTCAGATGACTAGTATCCAAAATACTTCATCTTCTTATGTACAAAATAATATAGTACAAATACTATATTATCCTACAAAACAACTGCATGTTTTGTTTTGAATGTATTTTTTTTACTAAATGTTCATGCCAAAGTATTTATTTTTTTTATTTAATTCAACAGAAATTTCAACAGAAATTTTCAGAAAATCTGAACTTCTGGTCTCAGTCTTGACATGGCCATGTCTTGTCATGGTCTTGGCTTGACTTGGATTCCATTGTGTTTGGTCTTGGTTGCAATCTTAAACCCAACATTACCAATGCAACTTTTAAGTTACAGACTCATAGACACCAACCAGGCATAACATTATGACCAGTTGCCTAACATTGTGTTGGTCCCCCTTTTTGCTGCCAAAACAGCCCTGACCTGTCATGCATTATGTATTCTGACACCATTCTATCAGAACTTCTTCAGCACCACCCATGACCCTATCGCTGGTTCAAAACTCTTCCTTCCTTGAACCACTTTTGATAGATACTGACCACTTCAGACCAGAAACACCCCACAAGAGCTGCAGTTTTGGAGATGCTCTGATCCAGTCGTCTAGCCATCACAATTTGGCCCTTGTCAAACCCGCTCAAAACCTTACACTTGCCCATTTTTCCTGCAAAATGTTCACTTGCTGCCTAATATATCCCACCCACTAACAGGTGCCATGATGAGGAGATAATCGGTCTTATTCACTTCACCTGTCACTGCTCATAATGTTATAATGTTATGCCTGATCAGTGTATACTCAAATAACAAGTAATACACTAATATAGCTTCTGTAAATATCCTTAAATAATTAAAATTAAACACCATTATCATCTGAATCACTTTGGCTACAATTCTGCTTTGAGACCTTAGGAGGCAGGACTTTGGCCAAAAACCAAAAAGCCTGAGCTGTTGTTACATGTGCATTTCTTTTTTTGTTTTATTTTATATTAAGGGACACCAAAATCATTTTTAAATAATTTGTCTCTGAATGTAGGCACTGACCCTGAAGACACCATTCTCAATGCTTTTAAGATGTTTGATCCTGAAGCAAAGGGATACATAAACACAGCTGAGTAAGTTAACATTACAGAATTGCTATTATTAGTGGAACATTTATCAACACATACTGACCAATCAGAATCAAGTATTCAACAAAGACTCTGGCATATAAATAATAAATCTAGATCAAAATGAATTTAAATATATTTCAGTGTTATCCTACATTTCCAGATTACAGCACATTCTCATGACACAAGCAGATAAGTTCAGTGCAGAGGAGGTAAGACATCATGATTATCTGTAATATTTGTAACATACTTATGACTTTGGGTCATTTCTATACACACGCCTTATGTTGTGGTTTAATAAAAGGTGCGTCAGATGTTCCAGTCCTCCAACATCGACTCGGCAGGAAACCTGGATTACAAATCCCTCTGTTACATCATTACACACGGAGAGCAGCAGGAAGAGTGAGGAAACGACAGCCACATGTTTTTCCTGCTGCTGTTTACTCTGTGTAACATCTGCTAATGAAAGTCAGCTGTGTGTTTTTCTGTTCTAAAATAAACGCATTTGATTATATTGAACATTGTTTATATCTTTAAAAGATCCATTTTTAAAAAGTACATATAATTATATTACCACCCGAATTTTTTTAAATATTAAACATTGATTTCATAATTATTCACCACCTTGAACTTTTCCACCTTTTGTATTGTTGCAACATGGAACTGAAATGGACTTGGGATTTAGAGAGGGAGAGAGAGAGAGAGAGAGAGAGAGAGAGAGAGAGAGAAAGAAAGAAAGAAAGAAAGAGAGAGAGAGAGAGAGAGAGAGAGAGAGAGAGAGAGAGAGAGAGAGAGAGAGAGAGAGAGAGAGAAAGAAAGAAAGAAAGAAAGAAAGAAAGAAAGAAAGAAAGAAAGAAAGAAAGAAATTGTTAAAAAAGAGTTGTTAAAATTCCATGACAATAATTAACTGCAACTTATTTGATAATTGCTAGCTAAAAATGGTGTGAAACCTTCTAAATTGGGTAGTAAATAGAGACAGATAGATAGATAGATAGATAGATAGATAGATAGATAGATAGATAGATAGATAGATAGATAGATAGATAGATAGATAGATAGATAGATAGATAGATAGATAGATAGATAGATACAGACAGACAGATAAATTAAACTTGGCTTTAAGCACAAATCATAAGCCTATCTCTCATCACCCAGAGAACACCATCACCACAGGGAAGCATGGCATAGCATGAGCACTATCTAAGGCCTCTTTTACTCTTGCCATTTTTAAGTTACCTATGATTATGACTATAATAATAATAATAATAATAATAATAAATAAATAAACAAACAAAAATATTATGACTTTTCTAAATATATTTGTAATATATATTATTTATCTATCCTTTTTGTGTGCTTTATTTAAGTGCAAATAGCATTCCATATGGTCTGGTATTTACATCAAGACAATTAAAAAATGTAATTATTATTATTCCACAAAAAGAGCCAGGAAACACCTTCACTTTAACTACTATTAAAAAAATAGTTCTTTGACTTGGAAACATTTCAACCTTTCCTCAGTAAGCAATATGCTGAATACATATATACATACAAGTTGCATGGAAATGTATTATATATATATATATATATTATACATACAGTACTATATAATTCTCCATTCTGATGTATGCTGTAAACATTAATTGAAGCTTTTTAGCTGAACCTGCAGGATTTAATGCACTGTGCTGATGCCACATACTTGGCTGACTGTATGAGCAGGTGTTCCTGTTAAAGTAGCCAGTAAGAGGCTGAAAATTCACAGGTAACATGTAAACTCGAAGTATTTTAATAAATAAATGTTCATAGTGCAAATTTCAAGATTCTCCCAGAAACAACATTCAGGATATAATCAGCAGACTGGAGCAGCAGCTTGTTTCAGCACGCAGAAGGCAAACGATAGTGCAGGAAGCTGGAGATGTTCTCCAGGAGGAAGTTCAGCTCCCCGAAGAGTTGGAAGAGTCCTTTCATCCACCATCTTCAGCACATCACCATTCAACTTCACAAACCTGCAGATAACAATAGTTTAATCCAATTGCTAAAAAAAAAAAAGGCAAATTCAAACCTTGCAAATTGTGAAAGTACTTTTATCCTGATCTGTAAAACATTCATGCACAATAGAAACACACAGTTGTATTGGATGACTTTGTATGTTGTACCATAGGGCTCAACCACATTCCAGCATGACAATGGAGTGGAACTCAAGTGTCCTGCACACAGCCCTGGCCTCAACCCCCTAAAAACCATGGGTATAAACTGATACATCGTCTGAACCTTAGACTTCCTCAACCTAAAAAATCAGTGCATGACCTCACTAATGCTCCTGTGGAAAATCCCAACAGCATATAAAAAGCCTACATGGATGTGATGGTTAGATGTCCACAAACATTTGGCCCTATAATGTAGAAGTAGTACTAGTAAAAGTAGTTAGTAATAGAAGGAAATCTATGATTCAGGTGTTAGAAGTAAAAAATAAAATCCAAAAGAGATGAATAAAGTCCTACATTTTCACTTTCTAACATCTGGTTCTGAATAAAAAATAGTAATAAACTAATAAAAGCCAAATAAATAACACTAAAAAATCAGGACGATAAAAATAATAAATAAAAAAAATTAAAGAAGAAGATATTTTAGGTCCTATCTGCACAAGCTACACCTCCACTAATCTAGAAACTGACGTCACGTGTATCTTCCCTATAGCAAAGAATTTATGCTTAAGTCAGGGTAACACTTCAATATCTGAGTAATTAAAATCGAAGCTAAAGAGCAAAGCTTACTGTGGATGAAGTCTGCACACGCTCCACTATTACTAATCTAAAGGTTATCCTGGCATGGAAAAGCTATTTGATAGAGTGAAATCTAACCTTCTGAGTGTGATCTAAGATTATTGAGACCTATAAAGATATATCTGCTGTGTACTTGTGTAATAAGGTAAGCTGTCAATCAAGTCTTATGACTCAAGGTTGAAGTAACTACTGTATCTATGGCAAACAAAGGTTCATATTGAGCGGTGTGGATTTTGGATATTTGCTCAAATTTCATACAGACTATTCTTCTTTGTTGCTGGGCCACCCACCAATGCAGTGTTTGTGTACGGGAATTAAACCTAGTTCAGAAAGGAGCATACAAGAACACACATGTATTTTGAAACGCTTTGGGGACATCACCTGGAACGGAGGCCGTCCTCCCCTGGTTCAGCCGCCTGAAGCACAAACACTTCAACAGTGCTGTTGGAGACGATTTCCGGCAGCTTGATCACCATTTGTTTCTTGCTCAGGTTTAAGGCGAATAAAGTGACTGCACCTTTTCTGTAAGATGAACTGAGAAGAAAAATAGCTTCCTAAATGTAATTATTTTCTATATCACAGCAGTGCTGAATTTTTGAAAGTTTGTAATCACTGGCAAATTGCTGAGGTCTAAATGGAATACAATACGTGCAAACATGTTCATCTTCAATTATGTTACTGTTTAGAGAGTTCAAAATCTGTTACCTTGCTTTGTTGGTGCAATGTAGATACACCCGTAAGAGCTGCTTTTGACTTCTTGAACCTGACTGAACCTGCACTGTCAGCACTTCAGGTCCTACAAGTCTCTTATACAGAAGCGACAGCCAATAATCCTGCAGTAAACACACAGTAATTTTCTTAAAGCCCTAATGCAAGCCTCGTACTTTTGGTCTTACGTTTCTTCACCAGATATTTATATGACATTTTTTGCTCTTTAGTACATGATGCAAATATACAGTGACTGCCCAGTTGAGTGCAAGAAGTTTGCATCCCTCATGTTAAATGAAACTTCTATTTTTCCTAATGTTCCAAATGTAACTACAAACAGCATGTACACCAATCAGGCCTAACATTATGACCACCTGCCTAATATTGTGTTGGTCCTCCCTTTGCTGCCAAAACAGCCCTGACCCGTCATGCACTGTGTATTCTGACACCTTTCTATCAGAACCAGCATTAACATCTTCAGCAATTTGAGCAACAGTAGCTCGTCTGTTGGATCGGATCACACGGGCCAGCCTTCACTCCCCACGTGCATCAATGAGCCTTGGCTGTCCATGACCCTGTCGCCGGTTCACCACTGTTCCTTCCTTGGACCACTTTTGATAGATAGTGACCACTGCAGACCGGGAACACCCCAGAAGAGCTGCAGTTTTGGAGATGCTCTGATCCAGTCAGCACATCAAATTTGAGGACAAAATGTTCACTTGCTGCATAACATATCCCAGGTGCCATGATGAGGAGATAATCAGTGTTATTTACTTTACCTGTCAGTGCTCATAATGTTATGTCTGATCAGTGTATTTACACGTGTAATTTTGCAAAATTAGCTTAGAAAAGCATGAATGTCCAAAAACAATCTAGTAATGATTAAGGGGTAAATATCACTGAACTACAGACACACTAACATTAAATAAAATTAGACCCTTAGGAAAAGACTATAAATAATAAATTGCTTCAGTGTAACTTGCATATTAATTTATAGTCCAGAAAATATGACAATGAATGTTTTGACTGAGCAGCATATAACATACCGGAAGTGGATCAAGATTATTATCCACAAGGTGATACGTCCCAGAGCCAATTAAAACCTGCCGCATGACCACATCCAACCCCAGCTTAGCCGCCAGACCCAGTTTATCCAACCACCTTTAAAGAACAAACACAATGATTTATTCAGGCATAACAGATATAAAATATACATATCTATCAAAATAAATATGATTTATTATTTTCTTATTTTTTTATTCTTTTTTTGCCATTTTCTGTCTAACTATAGCATGCACTTTTACCCTGACTGTAAGCTTTAAAATGAAAATCATAATAAAATAAGAACAATAAAATGTCTTGTGCTAGGGACAATAATCTCATATCTGGGGGTATTAATAAACATTTGAATGATATTGTAAGATGATACACATTTTTCATATAATACTCAGAAGTATTATTAAAAAAATTCACTGGTGCCTCTCTATGGATCTTGTAACAGATTTTCCTCACAGATTTATTAAGCCCCACATCAACCACTGAGCATAAATGTATGTACTCACATAAAACCAGCAACAAAAGTGTCAGAGAGACCCACTGCGCCGCCGCCATATGCTGAGCTTGTCTCTCCAAGCCACACTTTCTTTCCAGGAGACAAAGAATTGACAATCTACAGACAGACAAATGTACAATATTTGGCATTTGGTATCAAGTGATACTATGTGATATAAATCTAGTTTTATTCTATCAGGCTAATAGACTGATGAGACCAAATCTAGACGTATGTAATTAATGCAAAGCAGCCTGCAAAAAGTACAAACTACAGTATGTCCTCCAAGTGAAAGTACAACTCATGGCACCTTACATTTATTTGGAACGACTCCACTCTATACTGCTGTGTGCTCACGTGAGCCACCCTCGCCCTTACTGGTTAAACAACATAACACCTTCAACAGCATGAGGAGTCTTTGGCCTGTTCATTGTCCCTGATTGTTTACAGTATCAGATAAAATGAATATGTCATCCCTTTCTTCCAGACAGTGTGGACAATGTTGTTCTCTTGCCTTCAGAACATTTCTTTTTAGTAATTAACCCTATAAAGTCCTTGTTCAGGCAAAGACAGACTTTACATTTCCAATAGTAGACATGTGAGAAGTGTATAATGTGGGTTGTGCAGAGGTCTCAGAAACTCATACAGCAAATATGATTCAATTAACAGGATTCCCAGTGGAGATAATTAGGGTTCCCAGTGGAGACATTAGGACAGCAAGCTAGTAATTCAACAGAAAGCTTCTAAACATCATATAGGATAAAGCATAAGTTACAGACAGAGTTAAATATACAGTAGTTATGTCTACAACTATATTTAAGAAACTCATTGCAATCATTATTGTGGTGTGGTTGCTCAGTAACTATATTCCCAGCCAAAATAATGTTTTCCTCACTGTTCTGTAATAACTAACTGCATTAGAATCACGCTGTCGGACACATGAACAGGATAAAATCAGCAGTGTTACCTTGAGGACCTCGTCCGTTTTAACCGCCAGCATATCAAGCACTTTGGGATCAAGGAAATCTTCCAAAGATGCATCTCTACCATTGACATAATAGCTAACAGGAAATATAAAAAGACATGCGAGATAAATTAAAATGAGGCTGAAATTATAGATCAGATCTGTACGAATCTGCATTTCTAAGCAGGACGGTCACATGAATAATTGTACAGAGCAACCACAGGCTTGGTGTTTGCTCAGTCAGCAGCCGAGGGTGTTTTTATAGTTTGGATTCAAACCAAATGTCCCAAATGACCTTGTGAAGACTTTTAGCTGGTTAGCTGAGGAAAACTGCCTTGTTTTAACAAAATAATTTCAGCTTTTATTTAAAAAATGTTTTGCTTAATGCTAAAGGTTAGATTTAGGTCTAGCAAAGTATTGATTATCTGCATTAATATTTATGTCAGCGGAAGGTTCTTGCAGAGATTGTGTGTGTGTGTGTGAGAGAGACATACTGGTGCCAGGTACATGCATCAATGGCTTTAGCTCCACTTTCCAAAAACCTACACAAACACACAAAAAGGATTTAGCTCATGACTTGAAACCCAAGAAGGGATGTGCAACATATTGCAGCATTCATGCACATACTTTAGTTAATTGTATGTTATCAAAATTCCTCTAAAGATTTGAAAAAGAATAAAGAGCAGGTGAACTTCCTCATCACACTAAATGTAAGTGTAGCATAATATTCTATTCATCATTCTTAACTGACAGCCTGTGTCATCTGCGACACCACTCAAGCTAGGTTAGGTTTAGCTTCCATTCACTAGGTCCGCTTTTGTTAGCTTTAATCATTATTTCAATTTTTATTTATTAGTTTAGTTTAGCTGCGGCTTGCCAGGTTTTCTTTTGCTCACTCAGTTATCTTTTGCTCGCAAGCTTTAGTCCCGCCCACTTGCCACAAAAACGTTATTCAGAATCAAGTACACTGTTTTACAGTTTGCACTTTCATCTGTTTTTTGTTATAAAAGATTTACATGCACGCTTTTGTTCTATTCTAGGAAATTACAGCAATTAATAACAAAGTGTGTAAGTAAACTTTTCTAGTGTCTTCCTCATACGTAAAACAGAGAAGTGTCAGGGCCTTGTGCATTGTGGTTACAGCAAAACCCTGTATATATTCACACTCTAGTTGCTACACTGAGAGGCTTGACCACACTGTTAAACGCGTCTGCTGTGACGGTTGCAGGAAAGCGAACAGCATTTTAATCACCAATAAAATGGCAAATCCCTCTCATCCTTTTTTCTATTATAGTCATATATTTTCAGTGCATCCCTAATACAGTAGTCTGTTAAAACTACACTTGCCTAATTTTAGACAAGTCAAACATTCTGATAGCTTGTATTTTACATTATTACATTCTTCCATTTATCGTGACAGAAAGTGAGAGTGAGGCATCTGTGTTGAGATGAGAGAATCAATCAAGATGCTGGGAAAGGGGTTGAGCTTCCTGCAGGTGGTTCTTAAAGTCAGTGTGATCAAAACAGCTGCACAACTGTCCATCATGTCAACTGACTCATCTGCTGTTTTTCCTAGGGTCGAAAATAAGACTCATGGAGTATTTTTCAGTGAAACAGACTCCTACACAAAATGCATTATTTGTCAGGTCTATGGGTGCTGTTTTTATCTAGAAGGTTTGCTTTATTCTATGTGTTTTAATATAAAGGCTCCTCTAGCTCTGAGGGAGGTGTTGGTGTTGGTGTCTAACCCAGTCAGGAGGTCTTTGCGGTGGTCTCGTGGCTGACCGATATCAGGTCCGTACACATGCGAGGAACTGTACAGTTCTGATTTCTGCAGGATTTTACGCAGATGGAGGAAATCCTCTCCCAGCTGGGAGCCATTCACCCTGATCCCTGCCTTCTTCTCATAACTGTTGGGCTCTGGAAGCAAAAGTTTGAATGCTTTACTAGGAATAAAGTGAAAAGGATTTATTATGCTAAACTACATGACAGAACCGTTGAATTTTGTTGGTCAGAAGTCATTGATTCATTTCCCATAACAGCAATGCTTACAGTAGTGCTGCAGCAAATCACAGATTTATATTAATGCGCTCATTTTAACATGTTATTGTTTTCTATAGTAACAGCTCGTTCATGGGAACATTCATGGGTTAAAAAATGTGCTGAAATTCATCACTGACATTTTAATGGTAAAGCTTAAACACTGGAAAGTCTTTAGGATGGAGGAGATCAATTTTGTGGTTTCTTTCTGACATGTCAAGCTTTTTTCTTTTTTGTTCACCTTCAAGCTGTTTTAAGGGATAATATGAAACCAGCTTGTCTCAGAAAAGATCAACAAGAGGAATGAAAAAAATGCTGTAGAATGCTGTTATGTGAAAATAATCAACTTTGGGGTGGTGACATTAACTCTGCCTCATCACACCACCCAGTTATCTTTCATTCTTAACATAACACTGCGAACAACTGTCTAAACTGTAACAACACTTCCTATTAAGATAGTAATGTTCCTGATACAAAGGTCAGAGCAAAAACAAACACAGAGGGTCGCACCATTTCCCAGCTCCCAGGACATCCTGTACTGCTGCCGCTCGCAGTAGTTTATCAGCAGCTCGGCGTTCTGACTGTTCCACACGTTGTCAGGAGTTCGTAAAAGTGCATTTAAGCCAAAGATCAACTCCAATCCCGAGCAGTTCACAAAAGAGTAAAGCAGATCCACTGCGTATTCTACACAAACATAAAGATCATTAAACAAAATATTGTTCTTATTATTTCAATTTCAACTTTTGTTTTCAATTTCAAGAGAAGCAGGTTGGGTTTTCATTTCACTGCAACATTAGGCCACACCCCCTACCTGAGTGGGTCTAAGCTGTGGATAAGATCACTTTCACTTTTGAAAGATCACTTTGTGGATCTCTTTGTCCATGTTTATTCACTGTAAGTTAGGTTAAACCTAATCTGAGGTCATTTTTAACCCAAGTATTGGTTCACAATGATGGCAGTGCTGTGATGGCACTATAGCTGTCATCGCTATAGTGTGTGACACACAAGCAGCTTAGTACAAAGGAAGCTTCAGGAAGTACCTTTTCTTTAAAACAAGTGTGAAATCAACCTTACTCGACCAGTGTACATTCTGAGATCATGAGTGACAAACAAAGGATTAGGAAGAAACTTGACTCTTGTGCTAGATGATCGTTTGCGGAAATGTTACAGAGAAAAACAAGATCGATTGAACAAGCTAGAAATGAAATCTCTGTCTCAGTGGGTGCAGTGGAAAATTCTAGGAAATAAATTTTGATGCAACAATGTGTCCTTTCAGGTTTGCATCCGAAATCTTCATCAACCTGAACTGGGTCAAGTCAACCCACCTACAAACCCAACAAGCTAAACACAGAAACCAAACAGCTGTACAAATCTGACCTGATTGTAAAAAACAATGACTGTAACTTTAAAGTTCAAATAATAATAGTGACAGCATACAGAGAGTGTCGCTCTTTAACCTGCATGCTTACCAGAAAATGTTATTTGCTCGTATTTTCCCCGCACATCCTCCTGCCATAAGAGTAACACCTGTACGGCCCAGTCTCGCTTCAACTCTTCCTCCAGCAGTGGTGGCAGCTCAAATTTATCACACGCAGGTCCTACAAGAATAATCCCAAAGAGAAACTGTGATAAGTGCAAAATAGGATTTTTTTTTGCATTAATACAACTGAGCAGTTAAGGGGTTAAGGGCTTTGCTCAAGAGTCCAGCAATGACAGCTTGCCAATGCTGGGAACTTACTTAGTTGCCACTACACTGAACAAAAGTGATATATGCTAGCTTACTGAAAGGTAGAGAAAGGTATGGAGTTCTATCAAAATCATCATAATCCTTAAATTTTACTTGCATGTGCAAACAGCAAATCAAATGAAAAATGTAGAAATCTTAAAAGAATGAATCCATTTCTTAAGCCACATCTTTGGAACTTTATTCACATTTTGAAACATTTAAACTTTGTGTAGACATTATAATGTAGTAAAAAAAAAAGTATTCCACTTTTACTCAGTCTTCATTTGCTTCTGTAAAATCCACCTTCTGCTTTCTTACTGATCCCAATTAGAGTCATGTGAAAGAAATCACTTGACCATCAAGCTGCTCTTAAACCATAAAGTATAATAAATATGACAAGTACCTAAATGAGGAAGAGAATCGCCACTGTAGCGTTTCTTTATATAATATTCACTCTGGGGCTTAAACTTCATAAAATCTTGTTTAGTCCCTCCAAAGCGCAGAAATGCAGGCGTCAAAGCTTTGGCCAGGGTCCTTAGTTTTGGAGACCTGAAGAGACATCATGTGAGCATGTTGTTTATAGGTTACAAATAAATCATAAAATGAGGAATGTGACTTTACATAACCTCATATCAACAATACCGTTTGGGTTAAGGTGTCATCCAAGTAATATTAACTTTCCTATTTCATAAAATATAAATGTACATTAGCTTTTAAAAAATTGCAATCAATCAATCAATAAATAAATAAATAAAATTTAAACAAGAATTGTTTTTTTTGGGGGGGGGGGACTTTTTTTTTTTTTACCTGGGCCATCACTCACCACACCTTAACCCAACTGAGCAGTATTTAACCTCCCCAAGAGGAGACTGAAAAGAAAAAGCCCCTAAAAGATGAAGTGCCTTCCTGGAAAAGCATCTTAAAGAAGACTGCAACAATTTGGTGACGTCAGTGGGTTGATGTAACCACATACTGCTATTTACTTCAATACTACCTATGAGGCAGTGGTAGCTCAAGTGGTCAAGGCCTTGTTCCACTGTTGGGCAATTAAGCAAGGTCCTTAACCTCTTTCTGCTCCACTGCATCATAGCTGCCCCTGAGCTCTGACCCCAACTCCCTCAGCTGAGATATGTGAAGAAAACTACTTTTATTCACCTAGAAAAGGGGCCATGTTCCAGGCTGTTTAACACATGCAAAAATCAGAAAATGAAATCTGAAAATCTGATCTATCCATACTCACTTTTTTAAATCTCAAACCCAAATGTCTTGTTGTCACTCACCACACCTTAACCCAACTGAGCAGTATTTAACCTCCCCAAGAGGAGACTGAAAAGAAAAAGCCCCTAAAAGATGAAGTGCCTTCCTGGAAAAGCATCTTAAAGAAGACTGCAACAATTTGGTGACGTCAGTGGGTTGATGTAACCACATACTGCTATTTACTTCAATACTACCTATGAGGCAGTGGTAGCTCAAGTGGTTAAGGCCTTGTTCCACTGTTGGGCAATTAAGCAAGGTCCTTAACCTCTTTCTGCTCCACTGCATCATAGCTGCCCCTGAGCTCTGACCCCAACTCCCTCAGCTGAGATATGTGAAGAAAACTACTTTTATTCACCTAGAAAAGGGGCCATGTTCCAGGCTGTTTAACACATGCAAAAATCAGAAAATGAAATCTGAAAATCTGATCTATCCATACTCACTTTTTTAAATCTCAAACCCAAATGTCTTGTTGTCACTCACCACACCTTAACCCAACTGAGCAGTATTTAACCTCCCCAAGAGGAGACTGAAAAGAAAAAGCCCCTAAAAGATGAAGTGCCTTCCTGGAAAAGCATCTTAAAGAAGACTGCAACAATTTGGTGACGTCAGTGGGTTGATGTAACCACATACTGCTATTTACTTCAATACTACCTATGAGGCAGTGGTAGCTCAAGTGGTTAAGGCCTTGTTCCACTGTTGGGCAATTAAGCAAGGTCCTTAACCTCTTTCTGCTCCACTGCATCATAGCTGCCCCTGAGCTCTGACCCCAACTCCCTCAGCTGAGATATGTGAAGAAAACTACTTTTATTCACCTAGAAAAGGGGCCATGTTCCAGGCTGTTTAACACATGCAAAAATCAGAAAATGAAATCTGAAAATCTGATCTATCCATACTCACTTTTTTAAATCTCAAACCCAAATGTCTTGTTGTATAGCAAAAAAAGAACAGAACTGACCTTGAGACTTTCTAATACTTTTGAAGGGCACAGTATTTGTAAGTGTTATCATTCAAAGTAGAAAATTTGTAACCTTGAAGAAAGTAATCTTCACTCAGTGACAGACAGAGAGTGAGAGAGGCAGAGAGGGGTTTACACTGGACAGACAGATGTGTCAGAAAAACGGCACAGCTGGAACTTGTTCATCATTTACAATCGCATGACTCTGGCTCATGCGCTTTAATTAACACTCACCCGAGAAGGTACATGAATTTCTCCTCTGCCATCAGACTTGCATCTATAGTCACAGACAGAAACCTTTCATCAACTCTTCTGGCCACATGAGAAAGATCCATGTCCACATTTAGAGAGTTTAAAACCACCGCGGACACGAGAAATGATTTAAAAAGTACAGAAAAGGTAACGAAATGCGCAAAAACGCGAAATCGGTTTCCAGATCTCGGATTTCCCATCATCATTGTCTAAAATAACCTACATAATCATGTTGATCACAGCCATGTTACTTTACATACACTGAACACACTCGTAACCAGCTTCATGAAACTATTTTAAAGCTTTCCCCGAACGCAGGATTTCCTGCTCCGACCAGCCGGCTAGAATAAACAAACAATGGCGTGATTGTAAAACGTGGGTGTGGCTTAATGATATTCAGGTAACAGCTGATTGGACAGAAGCTTCTTGAAAGCCACGCCCTTGAAGTGTGTTCCGGAGAGCATAGTAAACGTTCCTCCTTTGAAGCTCTTTCTGCGCCATTCACTTTTTCTTCATTAACTGCAGTCCTAATAATGTTCTCTGATGAAGCTGTAACTGTTTTTTAAAAACAAATAATTGAAAGATGTTATATGTCTTAATATCAACTGATCTTTATGTCTTGGTCTCAACACTGACCCAGCTTCACATGTCTTGGTCTTGACACTGACCCAGGGCTTCATGTATGTCTCGGTCTTGACACTGACCTGGGCTTCATGTATGTCTCGGTCTTGACACTGACCTGGGCTTCATGTATGTCTCGGTCTCGACACTGACCCAGGGCTTCATGTATGTCTCGGTCTCGACACTGACCCAGGGCTTCATGTATGTCTCGGTCTCGACACTGACCCAGGGCTTCATGTATGTCTCGGTCTCGACACTGACCTGGGCTTCATGTATGTCTCGGTCTTGACACTGACCTGGGCTTCATGTATGTCTCGGTCTTGACACTGACCCTGGGCTTCATGTATGTCTCGGTCTTGACACTGACCCTGGGCTTCATGTATGTCTCGGTCTTGACACTGACCCTGGGCTTCATGTATGTCTTGGTCTTGACACTGACCCTGGGCTTCATGTATGTCTTGGTCTTGACACTGACACAGCTTCACGTATGTGTCGGTCTCGACACTGACCCAGCTTCACATATGTCTTGGTCTCGATACTGACCCAGGGCTTCACATATGTCTTGGTCTCGACACTGACCCAGCTTCACATATGTCTTGGTCTCGACACTGACCCAGGGCTTCACATATGTCTTGGTCTCGACACTGACCCAGCTTCACATATGTCTTGGACTCGACACTAACCCAGGGCTTCACATATGTCTTGGTCTCGACACTGACCCAGGGCTTCACATATCTCTTGGTCTCGACACTGACCCAGCTTCACATATGTCTTGGTCTCGACACTGACCCAGGGCTTCACATATGTCTTGGTCTCGACACTGACCCAGCTTCACATATGTCTTGGTCTCGACACTGACCCAGGGCTTCACATATGTCTTGGTCTCGACACTGACCCAGCTTCACATATGTCTTGGTCTCGACACTGACCCAGGGCTTCACATATGTCTTGGTCTCGACACTGACCCAGCTTCACATATGTCTTGGTCTCAACACTGACCCAGCTTCACATATGTCTTGGTCTCGACACTGACCCAGCTTCACATATGTCTTGGTCTCAACACTGACCCAGCTTCACATATGTCTTGGTCTCGACACTGACCCAGCTTCACATATGTCTTGGTCTCAACACTGACCCAGCTTCACATATGTCTTGGTCTCAACACTGACACAGCTTCACATATGTCTTGGTCTCGATACTGACCCAGCTTCACATATGTCTTG
The DNA here is from genome assembly GCF_019097595.1 of Hemibagrus wyckioides. Lineage (NCBI taxonomy): Eukaryota > Metazoa > Chordata > Actinopteri > Siluriformes > Bagridae > Hemibagrus > Hemibagrus wyckioides. Next base: position 13,705,781 of record NC_080727.1, read on the forward strand.
GTCTCAACACTGACCCAGCTTCACATATGTCTTGGTCTCAACACTGACCCAGCTTCACATATGTCTTGGTCTCAACACTGACCCAGCTTCACGTATGTCTTCGTCTCAAGACTGACCCAGCTTCATGTATGTCTTGGTTTCGACATTGACCCAGCTTCATGTATGTCTTGGTCTCAACACTGACACAGCTTCACATATGTCTTGGTCTCAACACTGACCCAGCTTCACATATGTCTTGGTCTCAACACTGACCCAGCTTCACATATGTCTTCGTATCAACACTGACCCAGCTTCACGTATGTCTCAATCTTGACACTGAGCTTGCTGTATGTCTCGGCTTGTACTTGCCTTCCTCTTCCCTTTGGATCTCCTTGATTTGGATTCCCCACACCTGGCTTAGACTAAGAGCTACGCTGGTTTAGGTTTTGACTCAGATTTGACCTTCTGTTAGCCTTGATCTTGACCTGGACATGCCACCCTGTTGCTCTTGCTTTTAACTCAGGCTCAACAGTCAATTGGTCTTGCTTCTGAATCAGATTAAACACTCCTCTGTTAGTCTGGATCTTGGCTCAGACTCACTGCCTTGTAGGTTTTGGTTTGACTCTGTTGATCTTAGTAATGGATTATATTGGCTGATTTATAAAAACTGAGTAGTCATTATCATCCTTTTGCTGAAGACAATGATTTTTATGTGGTTAATTTGTTTCCCTGCTCATGCTGTGTGTCTAATACATTAGCATCAATTACTACAAGACACATCTTCACATCCTCCACCAAAATGAAATCACATTTGCTCATCTCTGAACACTTCTAATCTCTGACTAGGTCACCATGCAGATATGGGAAGGGAAAGAGGGTGAGCATCTCTCATCATAAAGAAATTTCCCTTTTCTCACTTCTCTGTCCTGACCACTGAGCAAGAATAGAAAGCCCACAGAGCCCCAAGGGAACAGATTTATTCCTGAAATATTGTTTTTTTGTATGTGTTGTAATCACAAACCTTTAGATGCTACAGTATGAAGGTGTCTCCCAAGGATTGTGCCAGAGATAACAAAAATAGTTATATTATATATTGTTGCATTCATTTATTGACCAGATGGCTTTCATGATTAAAAAAAAAGTATATACAAACTGAGAAAATAAATGTCGCTTTTATTTTAGACACATGGGCTAGCCATCACGGATAAATATAAACAGAATACATGTTAAGTAGAATTACACAAAAGTAAATATTTAAGCAGACGGGAGGTCAGGAGGAAACATAAGCAGTTCATCGACTTCCTCCTGCAGAGCTTCTGCCTTTTCTTGTAACAGCATCTACAACAGCAACAACACACAGGTTATAAGAGGTTAAATATACAATATTCTACCAATTCAATTCCATTTTTATTAATAGCAATCTTTTAACAATGGGCATTGTCGTATAGCAGTTTTATAGAAATCCAGATGAAGACTTTTCCAGAAAGAAATAAAGGTATTTTTTCAATCACTGAGGGTTCTGTGATCCTGAATCTTATTTATTAACCATATTTAACGCATCTAATAAAATGCAGCCAAATGTATACCTCAACCAATCACTCTTCATATATTAGATTTTAACAAATGTTTCAGTCAAAACCTTTCTTTTTCTTCGAAATTACATTCAAGTAACACTTTCAAACGGTGAGATCATTTTGAGGTAATTTCCTGAGAGCGACATTGGTGTATGGGAAGGAACTAAACTTCTGCAGGAACCAAAACTAAGCATGATTCATCAGCTTTTTTTTAATCAGGAAATCCCAGTATAAGTGAGGAACAAGGATCTCACTTGAAGGGTAATTTTCGGTTATTTAATGAGCTAAACAGAGTATTTTGGTTTACAGTTGTCTCTTGGTCTTCAGCCAAGTTCATCTCATGAAAGCAGAGCAAAGGAGAGAGAAAGAAAAGCCAGAATAAATCTTTCAGCCTAAATGTATAGATAGTACAACAGTCCCACTGATACTGTGAGCTCTGAGAAAGCATACATTAAAAATACTAAGTAACATGTGCTACCAGCAAGGATTAGTAAAACTTAAGTAAATGGTGAATTGGCTAGTAACTTTATGAGGAGTTCACCAATAGCAGTGTCTCATGAGCATGAAACATAAAAGGCCATTAAGTGTTATGGTACACCTCAAGTGTCCTCCTAAGCTTTTCAGTGGTCGGCAAAGCTACTTCTGTAAGTCTATGTAAATAAGAGTGTCTGTCACATGTTGTAAATATAACAAAAAAACAGAAGAAGAATCACAGCTGACTGGGTCTTGGAACAAATGTTTTTGGCACATTAGACTACATTCCACCACCAGAAAAAAAAAAAAAAAAGCGCCTTACAAAACTACTCTTGTCCAGACCGCAGTATCCTCTTAGTGACTCTTGTAAGTGCAAAAGATATGGTTCATGACTTCATTTTGATTTATAAAGTAGAATTTTATGTTCAGCTAAAACTTGTTTCTTGGAATGTTCTACCTTATACAAGGAAAGACAAAGAAATGACCTTAAACTCAGAAACATCTCCTCAACTCCAAGTTCAGATCGTGACTTTAAATCAAGGTGGTTGTTCACAGCATCAGAGGTAATAGAAAAAGCACTTCTTTACTTTTAAACGAACTAAAACGAGCTGAACAGGAACCGCCCTGTGTCTTGCTTACAGAATTCACTCTCTGACCTGACAGGTCACTAAGTAAGTTATCTAGCTAATGAATTAGCCATGCTGAAACAAAGACACATGTAAAACTAAAGCAAAAGTTTGATAAACAAAACTACAGGATATATGATAATTACAAAATACTGAACTAAAGTGGTACAAGTGGTAACCACTGAAAAAATACCCAAGTGCAGAATTTGTAGAGGATTCAAATGGATTCAATTCCATTATTTGCAATGCATTACGGTCTTCCATTTCTTTTCTCTTAAAATGTAATGTGATAAGGTGACTGTTAGGGACTGCTACTTACACTCTCTCCAGGAATTTGCCATTTTATGAAATCAAGCTAATTTAACCAATTTAAAATCAAATTAAATTAAATTAAATAAATAAATAAAAAACAAAATGCACACACATTGCATCACATATTTTGAAAAAAGCCACAATAAAATCAAGTAATTTTGGCCAAAACAATCATCCAAAAAAAAAAAAAAAAAAAACACTGAAAACTGAGTGTCTGTATATAAATCTAAAATGGAATTAAAACTGAAATCTAAAAGGAATTTAAATTGTTTAATTAAGGAAATCATTGTACTGCTATTTTCAACACCTAACCTTGTGCTTATTGTGGGAATCTATGTGTTTACTGAGACTCCAAAATGATCAAAAATGTACTAACTTTTGCTGAGGCCACAATCTGATTGGCCTGCCTCTTATAAAGATTCTCCACAGTTTTCACCAGCGCGTTCGGGTCAGCGTTGGCCAGATGTGCCAGAGATTTATACCCAGCATTATAAAGCTGCTTGGCTCGGAACTGGAAAAAAGAAAGATAAGACAAGATGCACTGTTTGTTTATACTTTATCTCTCATGCTACTGTGTAATATGAGGGAGATAAGAGTACGGCATCCAAAAAAACATGGATTAGGGCAGTGTAGCAAGAAACAGTGATGCTAAATGTCCAGATAAAAATGGAATACAAGAAGTAGGATTGTGTGTTCCTATATATTGCCCATGTTGACAAGTGCCTGCACATTCTTTGCTTTTCCAGCATCTTCTGTATATCTGACTTCTTTCCAGCAGTGACTATATCCATCTTTTCACACCATGGATAATTCAGAGACTCGTACACAACTCTTACAGAAGCTGCAAACATTCACCAATAGTCAAGAAGGCAACACAATACATTCTTTGCCAGGGGGTATAAACTTTTGAACAGGATGATCGGTGTCAATTATTATTTTGTTTAATGATCTTATTTCTTCATTTCACACTGCCCTTCACAAGCTATAAAAGATATTTAAAGAATTTTTTTTTACCAGAAGACCAAACAATAATTTACACTAATCATCCAGTTCAAAAGTTTACACCCCCCAGTACTTCATGTTACATGTTGCCTTCTGCCTTCAAAGTGTATGTAACTGTATACCTTGGCAGCTGAAACATAATCGCAGATGCCTCTGAGATCCTATACACTCCATTGAAAAAAAATCTACTGAAAATATGCGTATGTTCATTAGAATTTCTATCAGTGACATTTTATTATTTTGCTGCAATTAAAGGTTAGAGGTTTGATACAATATTACTCTGCATGTTCCGGACTCCAAATAAGTTAAATGCTTTAAAGTGTATAATGGCAATCTACTGTAGTAGGTGAATCATTAGCCCTAGCTGTGAGTGTGTGAAAGTGTGTGGTGCCATTTGATGGTGTCTCATGTAGGGTGTATTCTTGTATCACACCCAAGGATATGTTCTGTGGGAAGGCTCCGGTCTATTCCAGACCTTGACTGAGATAAAGCAAAAAACTGAAGACAGTGCAAGTAAACAGATTTCACAAACAAACACACCTCCATGACTCCGGCGACCTCCATCAGTGGAATGAGTTCGGCCTGTACGCAGTAGGTCAGTCTGCGGGTCAGCTCGGTAAGGAGAGCTTTATAGGCCCAAAACTCCTCCAGCTCCTGGATGAACACAGAGACAATTTAAGATATAGTCCTGAAATTACAAATCAAGTCTTCCACTATCATAGGGCTCATTTGCTCATCAGACCTCAGTGAAATGCAGAACGCAGGAGCAGAAGGCTGAGGCGGAACTGACGAGGGTCTGAATGAGGCCTCGCGTCAGCTGGAATTTGTCTGAGACGTTCCACACGTTCGTCTCGTTCAGCAGGGAATAAAGCACCAGTGCCAGGTACAGTCTGTTCACCACTGCAGGGTCTATACTCTAACACACACCCACACACACCATTACAAAGGTACATTTTGTCTTGTCGTGAGTGTGTGATGATTCAGAAATGCACTTCCCTTACTTGTTAGCTACAGTTTCTCATCTTATGAGTTTCTAAACTAGCTGAATTTATGTAATTCCCCCAGAAAACCACAACACAAAGTCCTGGAATAGAAACACAGCTCCCACCTTCCTCACACTCTGCCCAGCTGCTTTCCGAGCGAGGAAGCTCTCGGGCACTCCGATAGTAGCCGCCATCTTCTGTTCAGCACCAGACAGCTTTGTTAACTATTAATAAGTTTAAAAAAACATAACAAATTAGTTGTGATCTGTTTTTTAAACAGAACACCTAAAGAACTTGCAAATAAAGGATAACCTGCAGTATTAGCATGAAAGATGACCTCTTATTAGTGTATTTAAGATGATGAATTCAAGATGATGCTACTCTGGTGCTTTACATTAGTATAAGCTGACAGGTAAGGTCGAATTATAACATTGAATAATCAAATAAAACCTTATGAAGTGAATGATGAGGTTTTAAAAAATAGCACAATGCACTCCATAATTTTATAACACAGAATCTCAAAGATTGCACTATTATTTGAAGAAAAAATAAGGAATGGTACTTCTTGCACATTGAAATGGTCTAGAAATAGGTTAAATAATCTTATGTACAGTATGGTTTACTGTAATCTAATAACGAGAAATACTAGATACAGTTGACTATATTCAAGACATGTGCCAGGATGTCATGTTTTTACAGTGTAAGTGCTCTGAAGTCTTCATTAATAAGCCTGTTTTGTCTACGGAGTTCTACCAGCTGTATATATACAACCGTTCACTTAAAATGTGCCATGAGACAGTGGGACAGTGAATAACAGGTACGTTTGTGTTTATTTTGTTTCTCCATGTTACTGTAACTACAAGCTGCAGAATGACGCACACAGTGTAAAGAAAGCGCCATGTTGTGATTACAGCAGTGTGAACTGGAGCGCTTGATAAAATGTCACTGTGAGCGTCTGACCTGGCTGAAATAGATCATCCAATCTGGTTTGATCTGAGAAACCATGTCATATGGAGTGACCAGATACACCAAATGAAGAAAACTGTTCAGCAGCAGACCCTCCAGACCTTTAGACAGGTCTCTGTAGAGGATGTCAGAGTATCTCATATCTACTGAGCCTGAGGAGAGGACAAAGCAGAGTGGAAGTGAGACAGAAGCAATGCAAACTGATGTGCACAGAACATTAAATCGGCTTCATTTCTATTTATTAGCATTTTAAAGAAAAAGCTCTGTGTGAATAAAACTCAAGGTATTGGTGTGCGACTATAGTAAGAGCTCACCTTAAAGCTTAATTAAATAATATTCTTTACTGTGGTTAACATTCACAAGTCATGACGATTTTACCACCAAATTATCACACATTAATTAATGTTTGTTTAGATACCTCCATTAGCTATGTTCCATGTACCCATGATATATGATCAATTCAATTCTAGCAAGTTATACCACGGTCTATCTAAATACTCGATTCTGATTGGCTGTCACCTATATTCACCTATCAACTATAACCATAGTAACATACAGTTAAAGTTGTACACAGGGTAAGGTAGCTATTGTAAACATTTTTTAATTACCTTACTTAGCTTGTATTTCTTTAACAATTTTGTCAAATATTTCTCTACACCTTCTGATCAATTAGAATGCACATTATATCAGAAGGCGATATTAATGACATTTTTCAATTGCACAGATACAGATGGATTATTTGCAGCAGCAATATTTAATTAGTGAACAAAAATGGTTACAAAGCTACTGCTAGAGTACAGGGATTGGACATTGAAACTGAAACACCAGCCACTATAGTGCTTGAGGTACTAGCACGACAGATATACACTGATCAGACATAACATTATGACCACCTTCTGCCTAATATTGTGTTGGTCCCCCTTTTGCTGCCAAAACAGCCCTGTACCATCATCCACTGTGTATTCTGACACCTTTCTATCAGAACCAGCATTAACTTCTGAGCAATCTGAGCAACAGTAGCTCGTCTGTTGGATCGGATCACACAGGTCAGCCTTCACTCCCCACGTGCATCATGACCCTGTCATTGTACATTCCTTGGACCACATTTGATAGATACTGACCACTTCAGACCAGAAACACCCCACAAGAGCTGCAGTTTTGAAAATGCTCTGAACCAGTTGTCTAGCCATCACAATTTGGCCCTTGTCAAACTCGCTCAAATCCTTTTCCTGCTTCTAACACATCAACTTTGAGGACAAAATGTTCACTTGCTGCCTAATATATCCCACCCACTAACAGGTGCCATGATGAGGAGATAATTATGTTATTATTGTGTTATTCACTTCACCAGTCAGTGGTCATAATGTTATGCCTATTTGGTGTATATATCTGCAGCTCCTGGTGGTTAGTCTTCACATTTCATAAGTAAGAACAAAGAGTGACGGTTGAATTAGCAGAGCAGTAGATGACTTATTACAGTCGACACAACAAAATTGGAGACGCATCATATCTGGAGGACCCAATGGTTCAAACATTGTTCCCTGAAGGTGGTGGGTGTATCAGGATGATAATGCACCAAAACACACAGCAGGACTGCTCTCACTAACAAGAGTGGTTTAATGAACAGTAAAGTGAAGCTGATCATCTCCCATGACCTGTACAGTCTCCAGATCTGAATATTATTGAACCACTTTTTGGGATGAGCGAGTCAGGACATATTTTCATCCACCGGCATCATGTAATAACCTGGCCACACTCATTGGCTGCAAAAGGTCCTACACTATACTAAATTGTAATCTAAAACCAGGTGTTTTAGTTTCATGGTTCAACTCCTGCATGACATACAATATCCATGGAATATAATACTCCCACCTTTATATGTTGCTTTTCCAAGTTTGGTGATATGCAGCACAGATTGCTCATGAGAAGCCATGGTGATTAGCCCCTTCTGATTCAGTATCTCTATCGACTCCGTTGTAAGCTCACGAAGACTCTTCTGCAGACAAAGCCGAGTCTCCTGGACGCTGAGTAAAGTCCTGGACATGAACTCCTGGACCTGCTCCACAGTGCATGTGATCTGAATCCAAAAACAAAATCTTCATTAACAACCCAGACTTCACTGACTGAGCGAAAGTTCACTGACAAGATCGAAAACTGTCACCCACCTCAAGGCCGATGAGGGAGAGTATGAGACTCAGAAGACCGTGACTCCCATCATGCAGCAGGTTGCTGTAACAGTTCTCTACTGGTGCACACACTAGCTGTTTGACCTAACAACAAAATAAGACAAGTTAGTGTTGATCATTTCCCCTTAGCTGAACCTTGGCAGACAAGAGGAGGCTAAAACTCTCACCCGCTCTTTGTCTCTGTCCTGCAGGATGACGATGCTCTCACCCAATGAATCAATCCCAGCACGACCCGCTCTTCCCACCATCTGCTTGTACTGACTCCTCTTTAAGAATTCTGCACCCAAGTACGGGGAGCGCAGGACCACCCTGAATACACAGGATGTAACGGTTATGTAGAGGAAAACAAAAATAATGGCTAAACAGTCAAACAAAGCATTGTATGCTTGTGGAGCACATTACTAAAAAGACAGAACTGGAAAAAGCCCAGACTTTGTGTCACTGTAACGTGCTGCATTAATAGATTAACCATGATGGACCTGCGGGCAGGGAGGTTGATGCCTGCAGCCAGGGTGGAGGTACAGGTAAGGAGACAAAGCACTCCAGATGAGTACGCCTCCTCCAGCAGCTTCCTCTCATCACTGGTCAGACCGCTGTGGTGGTACGCCAGGCCGAAGGGCACAGTCTTCTGCAGCACGGGACACAACGCACCATTCCCGCTGTTCCTCAGCTCAGAGAGCAGAGTCGCTTTCTCCTCCTCTCTGTGCTTGAGGAAGTTTCTGTGGAAGGGTAAGCAGACGAAAACCAATAATACAACTTCTGTATTTAAAGTCTATGATGTTAACCGCTTGCTATTTAATATTAAAGGGTGTACTTACTTATTCAGATACTTGCAAATCATACCAGCTACATTTTCACAGTTCTTCTTGGTGGCACAGAATATCAAACAGGACTGTTGAGGGATCACTTCAGTAACCAGAGCAATGATGTGGTCCGGATCTAGCTTCTGCATCCCGCTGGAGTACTATTCCAAAAAAATAAATAAATAAAAACAACACACAAATGGCATAAAAACAGCAGGTTTGTGCTTCTTTCACACTTAACAGAAAGAGAGAACCTTTTGCACCGAGATACAAAAACACGGCAGCAGAATCCATAAAAATGCAATTTTTGTATTGTAATTTGTTCTGTTATATAACAAATATAAAATATTTTCAAAACAATCTGTTTATTAGTTTTAGATGTGTATGTGCAATACCTGCCATACAGGTTATTCTCTAACATTAAAACAAATGCATTACTACATTAATGGTGTAACAAATCAGATGCTCGATGTTCTGATGTAAAGTGTGACTGAAATGAAATAAAACGAATCATAAATCAATTAATTTCAATTAAAACTTATTAAAAATGAGTGGTACGCAATAAACAAATACGCATAATCATTAGACCATGTGTGATGGAAAGATTTAGAGAGAGGAGCAACACAAAAACAGGATTCGGTTTGAATCTTGACAATAAGGCAGGAGACTATAATTAGCCATGCTGGTGGTAGGATGACGGCCAAGGAGAGAGACACTAACCGATCATGGCCATCTGTGAAGCCATGTGGGGAGAAGAGGGTAGTTAGTGCTGTGCTATGAGGTGTGCCTTATGAGCAACAAGAGCAGCAGAATCAGAAAGATGCTTCAGCTTCGTGCGTCTAATAGGAAGCATGTGTTTGCCTTCAGGGAAGGGCTAGCTATTAGGTGGGAATGGGAGCACGACCAAACAGGAAGAAAATGCTATTTAAATCACAGAGGAGACACCCAGACGAGATGTTTTACAGAAATAAACACAAACACCTACATTAAAATTCAGCACACGTGAAAAGCGGAAGCACTGCTCCTCTTTAGGATCGACTTCATATATAGTGTCTCTCAGTTTCACATACTCCTTCAGCTGGACCTGCAAAACAGCAGCACTGAGACGTCACTTCATATACAGCATCTCTGACCGAGTCGTTCAGTAAAGCGTTAAAGCGATTAAAGAAATATCTACAGGTCTGAAGTCATTGGTGTAGTTCTCAGCTCCCAGGAAACTCAGGAGATCAGCTACATTGCCCAGAGTCGCACTCATTCCGATGATCTGTGTGCTTTCTGTTTAAAACATATTTACATCAAACTTTGGGAAGCAATGTGAAGAGACAAAGGATTCAATGTTTTGTGATCAACTTACTGCTGATGTACAGCACTTTGGCCAGAGTCATCTCGAGAATCGCTCCTCTGCTGCCGTCTCCTAGCATGTGGAGCTGCGTGAAGCGGAGTAGAAACATAAACATCAAAACACGGTTAAATTATGCAGATAAATAAATAACTAAGCGACGCACCAGAACCGACCTCATCCACCACCACTAAGCCGATGTTGTCCAGTCGGTTTGTCTCAATCAGCGAATTCACTAGGCTGTGGCCTTTCTCGATCGTGGCGATGTAAAGAGAGTTCCTGCTTCGTCTTTTCACAGGAGGGAATTTTCCTTTACTCCCAGCATACTCCTCTACCAAGAAGTCCAGCTCAATACCAAAACTTGACAAACCTCGAACCTACAAGAAATAAAAAAACCCTGCTTACTGGGGGACTGTATCCTGTATCTGAATTGGACCAAAATAAACACACATATGTACATTTATAGTTACACTGGTTAGTCATGCATTCTTAATGAACGCAGAGACTAATTTGCACTATTTATTTAAAGTTTGTAATCTGTTTGAAAACTGTCACTAACTACACAAAGAATAAACTACACCCTGCATGTGATGAAGTCACATATACCCTTCTTCTCATACCACAGAAATTTCACCCAGCATTGTAAATGACATTAAGTGTTAGGGAATGTTCACAAAAAAGTCAGTTCCTGTTACCACTAACATTAACGTAGCTGTAAACAATTCTTCCCTCATCAGCCTCTCTTTTTCTCTCTTTCTCTCTCTCTTGCAGTTAATGATACACAAAAAACCATTTTGTTGTGTTACCAAGAAACTGCAGTATAAACTCCTCTGTCCTGAAAATGTTACAGCATTTGTTACAGTCCGTTGCAAAGCTCTGACACTGGAGACTCCTTCCATAAACATGAAACGTTAATCTCTTTAAAAAATTAAACTCGATGTCATTATACATGGTCTTTACTCTGTTCACGTAGCCCATGTGCATTTAAATCCTAAGGTCATCCTTCAGGGTGCCACCCCACCACATGGCATATCCATTTAAACACACACAAATTCACACTGTGGACAATTTAGAGATGTTGTTCAGTCTACAGCCTGTTTTAGAATGAAAAAGGAAGCCAGGGAACACAGAGGTAACCCCTGAAGCACAGGGAGAACATGCAAACTCCAGCAACACAGGACAGAGGTGGAGGAACTGAACCCCAAGACAACCCCAGAGGTACAAGGCAACCATACTAACCACATATTTTTCCAAATGCCAAACTTGCGCAGACACTGACCATTTTAATTGTTGAATGTATCGGATGTATAACATCTGGATGAAGCAGTAGCGTAGCTATTTAAATCACTAAAGAAAACGTATTCGATTTTTCCTGCTACTGAACGGTAACACCTGGTTTTATTTACCTTTTCTTGCACCAGGGATACATATGGTAATATCAGCAGTGCGTCTTTCTTCCTACAGAGAATCTCTTTAAAAATTAGAATCTCAGCCACCAACGTCTTCCCTCCACTGGTAGGTAAAGAGTAGATCAGATTCTTTCTGTGGAGAACCGAGTCCAAATTCAGGCACGCTTTCTGCCACTCTGAAACAGAGACAGTCATTAAAATAAATAAAAAGTAAAAAATAATTACCTCAATTCCGACAAGTGGCATGATGTCATTTTTTTTTTCTCTGTTTGTAGCGGGTTTTACGCAGGATGCCCTTCCTGTCACAACCCTCCAATTTTTATCCAGGCTTGGGACTGGCACTGAGATTCAATTCTTCAGTGGCTGGGGTGGCGCCCACCTCGGGAATCATACCTGGGCCGCGGCAATGAGAGCGTGAGATCCTGCCGCTGGACCACCAAAAGGCGACAAGTAGCATAACGTAATTAATATGCTGAAAATACAGCATATTAATTGCAAAAAAAAAAAAGAAATGATCAAATGAAGACACATAGGCGGGGCTAGAAATAGTGTAGATCACATAATGGTCAAAACACTCCAGCACAGTGAGCATCAGGGACAATAGTAAATATCTGCAGGTTATCTCTTTTCTAACCATGCTTTAAGATTACGGTTAGAATCATATTTTATAGTTTTGGCTTTGCGAATGCTTTCTCGTCACTGACTTTTTATGGCACTTGTGGTCCATGTGATTCATTCTGGTGCTGAAAATGCACGGCTCCTTTCTGTTACCAAATGCTATTAAAAGGTCATCCCCTAAGCTTGGAGAAGAAATTCGCTCTGACTGGGGTACGGTTTAAAGAAATTTATATAAGTGGTTGTGAATTAATCACCATACAAGTCCTTAATCCTCTTCAGTCTCATGATTAAATCCTTAACTTTGGATGGAAGCCCAAAGAAAGGACCCAAATCTCCTTCTTGGGGAGCATACTTGATGGTCTGCACAGCTGCACTGATTTCTTCGCTCACAGCTGCCTCTTTCTGCAGAACAGTCTTTGACACTGTGTTGGACGAAGTTGCGTTTTCCAGCATGGCCCTCTTCAGCTGGTCCGCCATACTTCTCCTGGCCTTGCTGGCCGGTTTGTTCTGATCACTGGAGATTGGAGACTGCTTCGCGCATCTCACATCAGGAGTAGACGTGTTCCCTGTTCCTCCTGTGTGAATTGGGTCCGATTTATTTTGCACACCTTGCTGAAAGGCAAGCTGAGAGCTCGGTAAATCCCTCAGTGATGCATCATGGAAATTGTCTGTGAAGTCTGTGAGGTAATCATCAGTGGTTTCGGTGGTTTGTGGTGCTTGGTCCTGTTCAACATCTTCCAGCTTGGCGAGGAAGGAGGTGTCAGCGATGATGCTGTCGTAGCCATCGAAAAGATCCTCGCTGTCACTGCAGCACTGGAAAATGATTAAAGAACAAAAAATGCATGATACATTACAAATGTGTACAGCCCTGCATTTAAAGTAATAAATAATTGTAACTATACATGATTTTTTTAATTAACTAGGAGCTTGAAATTATACACCTAATATGTGCCACTGGACACAGTAGATATTATAAAGTCTATAATTGCTGTCTGTCCTTAGCAACAGTCAATTTTAGAAGCTTTTACAAAGCAACAGGTAATATTAAATACTGTGAGTTAGTGATGGGAATTTCGGTCACATAAATCGGCTCAGCTCACCAGTTAGAGTCAATTCTTTTAGTACTGCACAATATAGAGTCGACTCTTTTAATACTGCACAACAAAGAGTAGACTCTTTTAGTACTGCACAAAGAGTCGACTCTTTTAGTACTGCACAATATAGAGTCGACTCTCTCAGTCCTGCACAATATAGAGTCGAATCTTTTAGTACCACACAACAGAGTCGACTCTTTTAGTACTCCACAATAAAGAGTCGACTCTTTTAGTACTGAATACAGAGTCGACTCTTTTAATACTGCACAATATAGAGTCGACTCTATTAGTACTGAACAATACAGAGTCGACTCTTTTAGTACTCCACAACAAAGAGTCGACTCTTTTAGTACTGAATACAGAGTCGACTCTTCTAGTACTGCACCATATAGAGTCGACTCTTTTAATACTGCACAATATAGAGTCGACTCTATTAGTATTGAACAATACAGAGTCGACTCTTTTAGTACTCCACAACAAAGAGTCGAGTCTTTTAGTACTGAATACAGAGTCGACTCTTCTAGTACTGCACCATATAGAGTCGACTCTTAATACTCCAAAACAAAGAGTCGACTCTTTTAGTACTACACAACATAGAGTTGTTATTGGTGATGTGAGCCGATTTCTGTGTCTTACTAAAATCAGTAAAATCATGAACATTTACACGCTCAGCTTTGATTTGGGCTTCTGTTTAGTATGAAACGGTGTGGATAAAATATTCTGCTACGTTGTTGAAAATAACAGCAATGAGAGTTACCTGCTCTGTGACTCTGTCCTCTACCCTGATCTGTGTTAGATTTCTATCCTCAGTCGGTTTGCATTGCTCTGCACTGAGCCGCTTCTTAGCCGGAGTTAAATCACTCTTCATTCCCTCTCGGTGTCTCTTTTTGGACCATGAGCTGCGTTTAACAACTATTTCACTCTGGATTTCTGCGTCTCTACTCATATCTCTCCCGTTATATGGCTAGCTAACTTCAGGCTAACTTAGCTATCTGACCTGTCATCGCTTCATGACCTAAATAACAGAAGCGGCCTGCATATTTAATCCATTTTGTTATAACAAATATAGACAGTTATGACTAAGTTGCTTTATGGTAATAGCTAAGCCCATGAATGAGCTATGATAAATTTCTGCTACAACAACGACGAGCTAAGCTGTCATTATCATTATACTGATGCTTTGGGCAAGACTATTTCAAAAGGAATGGTCGGAAAACCAACCAATCCGAAGTCAGAGATTGACACATGTGACCGGAACTAACCTGCTGTAACTTCATACGTCATGCGTCAGACATATTGGACAGGGCCAGATTTGCTCGGTCTATTGAGAGATTGAGGCATTTAAAAATGATTTAAAACTGAAAATGTTATATTAATCCTTAAATTACGATTAATTTTATTTTAGTTTAGGTTACAATTTTTATTTATTTATTTATTTATTTATTTATTTATTTATTTATTTATTTATTTACTGTTTAGTATATGTATTTAATTAGATTAATTATTTTAATTAATTAATTTAGTTAGTTGTTTGTTTGTCAAGTGTATGTTTGTGTTTTGATATGCTGTTTAGATGTATTGTTGATGTGTTTAACAATGATAATGCCTGTTTGTTATTTGAAAAGGTTTAATAAAGTTACGAGAGATGCTGTTCTACCGAGATAAAATGATTTTTATCTGATCAGGACAGCAAGACTCTTCAGTGAGTGGTTAGAACTGTCTTCCTATCTCTGAAGGACATTAACAACAGCAGGAGTCACCAGGAGAGCCCACAGTATCATCATGAGTAGAACCCACTGCCATCACAGCCTGCGATCAATAGGTAGATGTTAGTGGAGCGTGAATTCATGAACCCTGAATGAGATACTGCTTTTATACACCTGTGTGGTGGTAGCTCAAGTGGTTAAGTCTCTGAGTTATTGACTGGAAGTTTGGGGTTCAAGCCCCAGTGCTGCCACTGTTGGGCCCTTGAGCATGGACCAATCCACCCTGCTCCAGAGGCACTGCATCATGGCTGACCCTGTGCTTTGACCCCCACCCTCAAGGATGGGATATGCAGAGAAAGAATTTCACTGTGTGGTAATGTATTTGTGACAAATAAAGACAACTTAATTTATCCACAGGCCATCAGTGACTCTCACCCACAATTACTCCCATGCCAGCACATGCAACTGCCTCTATCCAGTAAGAACATGATATCTGGTAACCATTGTTCTATGCATGCATTAAATTAAAAAAAACAAAACAAAACCCAAAGCTCTTTACTGCCAGTGTTTTTATTGCACTACAGACACTACACCTAACATTTTTACTTGTAGGATATTAGAATAAAGCATATCATACTTGTGCTTTGTACTGCATCATACTCCATCCTCCATCCTCCATCCTAACTAATTAATTAACACTGTATAGTATTAAACATACATTATCTGTTCTGTATCGTATTGATAATGATTGGATGATATGCAATGTAAGCATTATATTGTACATTGTATTTGATTTTATTATTATGTATTATTATGCAAAATGCAAAAATAAAACGTTTTAAAAATACATCAATCAGGTATAACATTATGAGCACTGACAGGTGAAGTGAATAACACTGATGATCTCCTCATCATGGCACCTGTTAGTGGGTGGGATATATTAGGCAGCAAGTGAACATTTTGTCCTCAAAGTTGATGTGTTGACACATCAAATGGACAAGCGTAAGGATTTGAGCGAGTTTGACGAAGGGCCAAATTGTGATGGCTAGACAACTGGATCAGAGCATCTCCAAAACTGCAGCTCTTGTGGGGTGTTCCCGGTCTGCAGTGGTCAGTAAATATCAAAAGTGGTCCAAGGAAGAAACAGTGGTGAACCGACGACAGGGTCACGAGTGGCCAAGGCTCATTGATGCACATGGGGAGTGAAGGCTGGCCCGTGTGATCTGATCCAACAGACGAGCTACTGTTGCTCAAACTGCTGAAGAAATTAATGCTCGTTCTGATAGAAAGGTGTCAGAATACACAGTGCATGACTGTTTTCGAGGGATCAACACAACATTAGGCCGGTGGTCATAATGTTATGCGTGGTCGGTGTATTTCATAGATGTAATCTCATCAAATCAGTTTTAATTAAAGCCACTAGATGGCGGTAAATCCGAATTACTCGACACATCTTTATCATGTTTATGGACGAGGAAGAAGTGTCATGGCGGCTCACTGATCCTGCTCTGGAAAGATGCTTGCCCTTTCAAATTATCGAGTGCTTCAGGCAGCCTTGTCAAAACATGCTGTCTTCTCTAACATTTCAGGTATTAAATATGATATTTATAACACTTTGTTGCTTTAGAGGCGGTGTTTATTCAGATTATAGGAATCCGTCAGCCTGGCTAGTGCTCTTTCGTGGTAGTTCATGGCTGTGTCCTAAATGCCTCACTATTTTGAAATAAGTGCATTACAGAGTGCATAAAATTCTGCTATATGTATGTACTACGTAGTCAGTAAATAGGCATTTGGGATTTAGCCCCTGATTTTTGTTGGGCGGTAATTTCCACCTTGTCTAAACGTTCTGGGTATTAACACGAAAAATAGGCAGGACACAGATCCTCAAGGTGTTGACAAGAAAAAGGTTTATTTATTATATTCTAAAGAATGCATCACCATTTGTACCATATCTATATTGCTTTAAATCTTATTCATTATTCCTTCATAAATGCAATATTAATCACTAACAGAATTCTGAAAATCTTCAGTTTTTCCCTGAAGTTTCCTGTACTACTAATTCATTTTGCTGTTTCAATTTAGTCTTTTTCAATTCCTTCTCCGTGTAAATTTGTTATAAATTAGTTTATGTAGATGTCTCTGTAAACAGCTGTATTTTAACCCATGTATCATAATTATTGCCTCACTAATTAGCTCAAATATATACAACTATTGTTATACTATAATTGTATGATTTTTTTTAAAAAAAATTTTCCATCTCTGATTCACAGCAAAATGCCTCCGAAGTCTGTCCACCATCCAACAAGAGAACAATTTAAATGATATGGTGAGTAATCACTTTCTGTATACACTATATTGCTAAAAGTTTTGGGACACCAATCCAAATCATTGAATTGAGGTGTTGTTTTTCAGGGCTTGGGTTTGGCCCCTTAGTTCCAGTGAAAGGAACGCTTAATACTTCAGCATACCAAGACATTTTGGACAATTTCATGCTCCCAACTTTGTGGGAACAGTTTGGGGATGACCCCTTCCTGTTCCAACATGACTGCACACCAGTGCACAAAGCAAGGTCCATAAAGACATGGATGACCGAGTGAACATCAGTGCTTGACCCCACAAATGCACTTCTAGAGGAATGGTCAAAAATTCCCATAAACACACTCCTAAACCTTGTGGAAAGCCATCTCAGAAGAGTTGAAGCTGTTCTAGCTGCGGGCCAACTCCATATTACATTCATGTGCAGACCGCCTTTTTTCAGTTTTGGCCCGGCTCACAGTCTCCGCTCTAATTCATCCCAAAGGTGTTCTGTTGGGGTTGAGGTCATGACTCTGCGCTGGACAGTCAAGTCACCAAACTCTCTCATCCATGTCTTTTATGGACCTTGCTTTGTGCACTGGTGTGCAGTCATATTGGAACAGGAAGGGGTCATCTCCAAACTGTTCCCACAAAGTTGGGAGCATGAAATTGTCCAAAATGTCTTGGTATGCTGAAGCATTAAGACTGGAGCTGAAGAAGCATTTCACTGGAACTAAGGGGTCAAGCCCAACCCCTGAAAAACAACACCTGAACTCAATGATTTGGAGGGGTGTCCCAAAACTTTTGGATATATAAATGTATATATGAATAAATCACCTGGATCCAGTCATTAAGTATCTCTCTTCCTTCAGCCCATTGAAATGGAAAATCCATATAAACAACCACAGAAGGGCTGCATCCTGTGCAACGTGACAGTGGATTATAAAAACGTCCAGGTGAGTCATCTGATGCACGATTCTGAAACATTGGTTTTTTATTTCACTTGTGTTAGATGTAAAACAAATAACAAATATCTTCTTGTGTGCAGTTGCTGTCACAGTTCATCTCGCCACACACGGGCAGAATATACGGCCGGCACATCACGGGTGAGGCATTAATGCCACTTTCTGATGCGTCCCTATTTGATGAGATGACCGGTTTAATTTGCAGTATTTGATGAGAACAGGTTTAATGTATCTCTTGCAGGTTTGTGCGGTTCCAAACAGAGAGAGGTGACAAAAGCCATCAAGAGAGCTCGCTCAATGGGTAACGCTAATCAGAATTCCTTTCCATTTCTTTCAATTCACAACACTTGTATTCTTGTATCTTTTTTATGATTTTGAATTGAACATAAATTGTAACCATTTGAAGGTTTATGCTGTAAATGATTTTTTTTTTTTACACTGCACAATGAGAACCTGAGCCAAACAAACTTGGTGTTCTAGTTCACAAAACTGAGCGAGAGAGACACGACAGGAACAATCTGAGTGATGCAATATTTTACAGAAAAAAATGTTCAATGGAAAGGTCTCATTAAAAGTAATTAATCGTTTTTGTCTCTTTAACAGGTTTCTTGTCAGTAACACTGAAAGATCCACAGTTTATCAAAGACCCTAACATTTGTGACATCCGGCACATGGAGTAGCGAGAGAATGTAATTATGCAATACTGATGAACCCAATAAAATACTCTGTGTTAACCTGTGTTTTTGTTTCATTCACTATTATGGCAGTATTAAAAAGCCAGCAAGCTTTTAAGCTGCAATGTGAAACTTTATCCAGCAATCACATAAAGTGTCCTAATTATTGTCTCTTCTGGTGCTTTACACAGGTTACACTGAGCTCTTTAGTTGCTGTCTATATGATCACAGGAAAGTCGCTTAAGCCATTTATCGATACAATCAAATTCCAGTTTTTAATCTATGAAAGCTTTAATAGTAGATTTTGTCAAACAGCACATCAGGGTTAGCAAAGATGACTTGTAATGAAATCCAAAGACGTTCAATAACTTTTAAGCACTATTTTTGTTTGTTTATCAGGAACTATACACATCTGCAAACTCTGGACCAGCTCATTAATGCTCATATGAATAAGAAATGCTGTGATATTACCACCACCATGGGTGGTTTATTTAAATGGTTCTGGAAATTGTTATATGGACTCCAAAACAAACATAAACCTCTAGATCCATTATTATAGTAGTGTTTAGAAAAAGGTCATCTGAGCTTTAAAGAAACAAATATACCACACAAAAGTAATAGAAAATGTTCATAATCTACTACGATAAAATATACCGTCTAAGGAGGCCAGTATTCTAACTTGTCTGTTGACACCTGACCGTCGTACCCATATGTGCTTTTTGAACATTCCATTCCAGATTTAGTCCCCTTTTGCAGTTATAATAGCTCTACTCTTCTGGGATGGCTTTCCGCTAGATTTAGGAGTATGGATATTGGTATTTGTGCCTGTTCAGGATACAAGAGCATTCCTGAGATCAAGCACTAATGTCAGGTCTGGGGTGCAGTCAGCATTTCACCTCAGCCCAAAAGTGAAGCATTGTCATTTGGGCTCTTTAGTTCTAGTGAAGATAAATTGACCGACCTGGGGTGAACTTGATTTTCTCCAAAACTTTCTCAGTGTTCCAGACTTCAGCTGCAGGTGTCCCACACTGCTCTGAGCAGTCTACCTGACCTTGAATCTAACTTTAGCTTTAGAGGAGTTCCAATGGATGCTGCTATGCAGACTCCATATGTTTCGTGTCTTCAGGAGGGCAATTTTTATATGCCACCTTTTTCAGGCACGCTGGATTAAATTAGTATTTTCCACACACTGATTCAACACCATCGTAACATCATCCTCCTCCTCCAGTTACAGGAGTTGTAGCCTTCAAAATGAGGGCCTGCAGCTTACTGCTCTGTCAAAAGTTATTTATTGATTCTGTATTAATTGATTTTTAATAATTTAAGCACTTTTAAGCACCACTAGATGAGAAAACCGGAAGGATTTCCAATACTTACATTTCAAAAAGCCAAATCTTGTACGAAGCCCCGTGCAACACAAAAGAAATCACTAAAACATGATCAGGGTGAAAGAATTCAGGAGATTAGTTAAATAATGCATTCATTGTTGGTATTTTTGCTATAGTACACCTTTTATCTATTAGTAACCCATGTATTTAAATACCAGGATATAAATATGAAAATTGTTTTATTATTTGTATCTTCATTTTGCTGGATTTTTCAATCCGGAATTGACTAATGAATCTATATAAGCATATGCACATCATTACACTACTTACAAATGCATTCAAATGGAAAAGACAATTTAATACAATTTATTCATTATTATTCAGGCAACATTTCAGAACTGTGACCTGTTGATGTTTAATAAAAGAATAAGGCCACATGATGACTGAGTGTTTCATTGAGCTCATACCATGGGCTACGAGTGAACAAACTAAACATGAAGTAGAACATGAAGGTGTAAAATTTTTTTTTAAGTAAAATTATTACAAATTCACCCAAACAAACAGAGATTTTTCCCACTTAAATGCATACGAAAACAATATTTTTTACAGCTGCTACACCATAAATGCTGACAGGAAAAAAAGTATTTAATGTTTGGCAAATTGCAGTGGTATAGGAGGAATAAAACCCTCATGGCTGTGCTGTTACAGGAAAATAAACAACTACATGGTGGGAACAGTGGTTCTGCTTCATCACAACAGCCTGTCATTGGTGTTTGAGTTCTTGTTCTCTAAACAAGTCTTTAAAACACCGGGGAGTTGCTCTGGTTCGGGCTGCTCACTTCCACCTCTGTGTCAGACCCGCTTTCAGACAGTGGCTCGCTCAGCTCCGTGTCCACCTTTCTCTTTTTATCTTTCCGTGAAACGCCTGGGGACTGAAATTTCCCCTTTAGTCCGTAGCCTAAGTTCATCCTCCTCTTCCTCTCGGTGTGACCACACTGTAGCAACAGAAGTGGCAGTTTGGTGGGAACGTCGATGCCGTGGTCCTCGGTGCAGCACATTTGCAGTACAGGGAAACCCTTAACACTCAGAGTCTGGCTGCGCAGCGACGTCGTGTTGGGGAACAGTGCTTTCAGAGCTGCACACAGCAGGACGTTCTCCTTGGGTTCTTCAGGCGGGGAGGTTTCTTTGGCTAAAACACAACCAGTTCTGTGATGAGTTAAAAAGTATCTACTAAAATGATTATAATCATCATCATCTCTGCGACACACAGCATTATACTATATTACAGTGAGCTACTCTACACTGCAGCTGTACTACGGATTTATCTTTTATCCTCCCACAGCCCTGTCGAATTCTGGACTCAGAAGGTGTTGTCATTTTCTACGACAGCAGTTCTGTTTATTTCGAAATAATCCTCAAACCTAAGACAGATAAAAGCACAGACGGTCTTACCATCACTGTCTTGCTGTTTTTTCCTCCGCTCTCTGACGGCCTCTCTGAGCTCGGCGATCTCGGCCTGCAGCTTCTCCACTCGCCGCTCGCTCTTCTCCACTCTCACACATGCACTCTAGAAAAGGAAAAAGGTCTCGCTGTTTAGAAGAACGCTGGGCGTACTGACTGAACAACAGAGAAAACCTTCCCAACAGTTACCTTCATTTCATCTAACAAAGCGTCGTTCATGTCGTTGACTTTTTGCACCTCTCTGAGATCCTGCTCTGAGGAGAAGAATTTGGCTCTAAGTGAGAGAGAGATAAACAGAAATCTTGGTTATGAACTACTTTTCTTATGGATGATGACACAATCAATTACTAAATAAGGAGGATGAGGAGTCAAATTAAAGGAAGATAATCAATAAAGAGACACAGGGATACAGTTAGCACCATTGAAGTTCATTGAATGTTGTCCAATCATCGCCAAATTTGGCATGTCATTTTCAGGGTAAGCTTCACAAACGTTATCAAAAGAATTCTGCCAGTAATAGGGCCAACAAATCTGACAGCAAAGCCGCCAAACAAGAAGTCATGCTGTATCTCAATGACAACTTTGTGCACTGCCAGAAAACTGGGATGTCGTCTTCAGGCTATGGAACAAATTTCTTAGCCATCTATTGGACAAAATTTACAATAACAAGTTAAGCATGCGCACATCTAACTGCCATTACTGCTATTTCTCCAAATCCTGACACCTATTTAAACACAAGTAAAGCCACCCTGCTGCCTGTTTGTTCATATAGAGCTTTCCTTCTATAGTCTGTCCACCACTGTCTGTGGTCAGAATCCCTTTTGCTTAAAGTTATAGCTTTGCTTTCCTGTGATTGTGTAGGCAGCAAATGAAGGGGTTAGTGTAACCTGTGTAAATCACCAGAAGAGACAATAATTCGATTTTTAAAGCACCTGTGTTGTTTTATGGTTTGACAGTGACTCAGAGAAGGACAGGTAGCGGAGACTCTCCAGTAATCCTGCTGCTCCAGTGTACCCAGGTTGCTCACTGAGACTGGGATACTACTGTACTGACTGAAACACATAAAAGTTCATAAAGATTAGACATATTACAAGTTTGACGTGTTCAAATACTGTACAAATAACAGTATTCAGTGGTGTTATCCTGACCTGCCGTTCGATATGAAGGCTGTGTACTCGAGGCGGTGTGTGGAGCGAGACAACGTCACCTCATACGGCGCGAGCAGCAAGAAAACGAGTTCCTGGTCCGGCAGCAACTTCCTTAAATTCTGATGAACCAGCTGCTCTTTTAGACTCATTTGCTGACTGGTGTTCCTCCGCTGGCGATACCAGCCAATCACGTTCTCCTGTGAGAAGGAAAACCTGTTAATGATGCCTTATTATATTAATTATGAACACGAATAATGAAAAAGCTGTTTTTTTCCTTTATCAACACACCCTAAAGTGTTTTATTCCTCTTACACCGCAGCAATTTGCCAATTATTACATTTGTTTATCAACTAAAGATTGGCCTTTTACATTTGTTTGTCTGTTCATTTAAGAAATATAAACATTTATCAATTTACAGTCACAATTAATGTTGTGCAATGTCTATAAAACACATTAGTTCCTGTTATCCCTTATATTATAGCAGCTGTAAACAGCTATTCCCTCACCAGCAAGTTCATAAGACAAAAACAACTCATGTCATATTAGAGATACCGCTCTGCCCTGAAAACCATATACAGTATCAAAAATACAGGAAAAATTAAATAAAAAAAGTATAATAAAATAAAGTTAAAAATAAAATATAAAAGTAAAATGAAAGTATAACTTAACCCACAATAAAAGAAAAATACCTGTACAAGCAAAAAGGAATATATATGAATGTGGATCAGTGGCAAAACAGTATGACTAGTGAGAATAAAGTGCAGATGTGTACAATTTAATGCAATGCAATACATCTGTAAACATCTGGCTGAAGTATTGGGTGCTGTGCAGAAAAGTCCAGAAGGTCCAGTCCTATGTGTTGTCCTGGTTGTGCATGTAGTGTAGAAGTTTATGGAAGTGCTCTGTTTAATGCTCATGGTACCTCTTTGAGATTGGATAGAACCTGCCTAATCTTCTCTTTGTCCACTTCACAGATGTTGTTGTAGAAGCTACAAGAAAAAAGAGCAAGAATTATAACACAAAAGAAATACTGAAAAAGCATGAATACAGATTAGTACTGAGAAGATTCGACATACCTGTGAGTACTCCTGCATGTGATGTGTTTTTGAATATCTGAAAAATAAATACAATTACTGACTTTAACCCATGTGTTTCTTTGGTACCCTGTATCAGCTCCAAACAAATGGACCATCATAGGATTTATACCTACACAAGCAGCTTAGTGTACGCAGACAGGTGTGTGGTAAAACGACTTACTTATCGTGTGCACGAATTGTATATGATCCGTCTGCGAGTCAGTGATCTTGCTCTTCTCCTCTCCGACACTCTCGCCGAGTAATAATCCTTCCTGTATGACAGAACAGACAAAACACAGACACTCAGCACTGGCCTTTATCCTAGGACGCTTATTCAAGCACACTTCATACTGTTTGCTGTTAGTTTTTTGGAAGGGTAATGATTTATAATCCTGCTATCATGTGTCACGTAGAAGAGGCTGGGTTTTCCTTTGAGTCTATTCCTTCTTAAAGTTTCTTACTCATGTCATCATGCTTGTTTTTTGCCACTGCTTGCTCATTACAGATCTTCATCTAGATTTTTGTAAAAGATGATTTGTGTTCTAAGCTCTACACAAATAAAATTGAATTGCACAGGATTTTGTTGTTTTGGGGTCCCATGCTGATTACAGAGCTCGGAGTCGACTCTGAACCGACTCTCTGTTATGGTATGGCACGCGATGTGAACCATCACGTCTATTTTGGGTCCTGTGACTTAAAATGCATCAACTGATTTGGACCATGAGATTACTATGATGTAATAAAATGGCCATTTAGATCTGTATATGACTATTGCACAGGATATGCACCTAAATTACAACTTTCCCATTCAATTGCATGCAACCACTGTCTTGATGTTGACTTCAGCACGCGCCGTGATACTTTCAAAACCCAAAATGAGTTCATATGTCGTCAGTTATTTTCATGATTTCTGACTAAGATCAAGATCTTTTGCGTAATAATAAGTTTAGAAACTCACCACATCACAGTCACTGTTCAGATGTTGAAACATTAATGAACTTAAAACGTATCCGGATATTCTAACAGTGGTGCTGTATTCCTCCATACCGCCGCCGTATTTAATGCTATATATCTCGAGTTTGGTCGTTTATTAAACCTAAAAGACACTAAGCGAATTTCGACTCAACAATAGTGCATTATTCCCGGTGCACAGCTCTGCTTTACTATCACACATCTTCATAAACTTTTCAGTGTTAGGGTTTCTGTCTGCTCTCTCCGATCAGACGAGGATTGTTGTTTACAGTAATTCCGCTGTCGCGCCACCACGTGGTCTGGAGTAACATCTGTCTCGTCATTCACACGCTTACACCAAACAGCCATAACATTATGATCACCTGCCTAATATTGTGTTGGTCCCCCTTTTGCTGCCAAAACCGCCCTGACCCGTCGAGGCATGGACTCCACTAGATCCCTTGAAGGTGTGCTGTGATATCTGACATCAAGCAGCAGATCCTTCAAATTATCTAAGTTGCAAGGTGGGGTCTTCATGAATCGGACTTGTTTGTCCAGCACATCCCACAGATGCTCGATTGGACTGATATCTGGGGAATTTGAAGGCAAAGTCAACACCTCAAAGGCTTGTCTTTTTCCCATAGTGCATCTTGGTGCCATGTGTTGCCCAGGTAAGTGACACCCAGCCATCCACGTGATTTAAAAGAAAACATGATTCATCAGACCAGGCAACCTTCTGCTATTGCTCTGTGGTCCAGTTCAAATGCTCACATGCCCATTGTTGCCACTTTCGATGGTGCACAAGGGTCAGCATGGGCACCTTGACTGGTCTGTGGCTATGCCACCCCATACGCAACAAACTGTGATGAACTGTGTATTCGGACACCTTTCTATCAGAACCAGCATTAACCTCTTCAGCAGTTTGAGCAACAGTAGCTCGTCTGTTGGATCGGATCACACGGGCCAACCTTCATTCCCCATGTGCATCAATGAGCCTTGGCCACCCATGACCCTGTCGCTAGTTCACCACTGTTCCTTCCTTGGACCACTTTTGATAGATACTGACCACTGCAGACCAGGAACACCCCACAAGAGCTGCAGTTTTGGAGATGCTCTGATCCAGTTGTCTAGCCATCACAATTTGGCCCTTGCTCAAATCCTTATGCTTGCCCATTTTTCCTGCTTCTAACACATCAACTTTGAGTAGTAAATATAGTATGTGAAAATTATCATGACAATTGTTCAAACTTATTATTAGAATTAAAATGTGATCATTTTGTAATGGCTAACCTGCTAGATTCACTTGTGTTTATTTTTAATGGATAACAGAGGCAGTAGAGGAAAGCTTCTAAGCAATCAAACCAGCTTTAGTGTTAATTTTAATTAAAAAAAAATCTAGAGTATAATACAACCCCAATTAAAGTTACACAAAGTACCCCCCAAACAAACCAGCAAATAAACAAATAAATAGCTACTATTTTGCCTGCAAACCTTTTGTTTGTTTGATTGTTTATACATTGTACCATGTTATAATAATAATACATGGTAGGTCATGTTGTTATAGGACAATAATTCATACCAGGGGTTTAGGATACCAGTACCATCCTACAGTTGATTATTTTCCTACAGCATCATGGCCTAAGTTGTTTTATTCCTCATCTCGTGTAACACAATGAAGGCAACCATAGCAACTCTATACAGTTGCTCTCACCAGTCTCTCTCGTTTTGCTCTTTTTGTTAAGTGGACAAAATACAGCTTGCTGGAATGTATTAAATAACAAAAACAAAGAACAACAATTATTACCCTAAATAGTGCACCTATTTAAATAACCTTTTATTTATTACCTGTGCTTGTGGATACTGCTGGAAGCTGTAAATTTCCCTTTTGGATGAATAAAGTATCTATCTATCTATCTATCTATCTATCTATCTATCTATCTATCTATCTATCTATCTATCTATCTATCTATCTATCTATCTATCTATCAACAACAACAACAACAACAACAACAACAACATAATAATAATAATAATAATAATAATAATAATAACAATAACAACAACAATAATAATGATAATGATAATAATAACAATAATAATAATAAGAAGAAGAAGAATGTCGATGATGATGCAGCTCCACCAGCTGGCCTGACCTGGCTGCACGTGGGATGGGTGAAACCATTAGTGATGAAATAGGGGGAGGCGCTCAGTTCTTCTCTTCACTTCAACCATGTTGCTGAAAATGTTGAAATGTCTGACTTGAACTTTGTGACTAGACTTAAGAAACCTGCTCTCTGAGAGTAAAAAGAGTTCGAAGCTGAAACAGACATCTGGCATGAAGGATGGAAATGCTTCCGGCAGGCGACTGTGAGAAGTTTTTGGTATGAACTTGTTTTCTGTAGCGTTGTTTACGTTGTTCATGTGACGGTGCCGTTTACAGCCTAGCGGTTTGTATAATCAGCTGATAAACTCAACATAAAACTCGAGGACTGTGCAAAATGTCTAATAATCGTGATAAGATGCACAAGATGTTAATAAACGCTTCACAAACGCTTGTAGTAATCTTGGCGTGTCGGAAAACACCTAACCTTCTCAGTTTACAAGAGGGATTAGCTGAAGGTAGGAAGTACATGGCTCTGTAAAGATTTAAACACCCTTATTTTAATCACTTTAATCCTTGCTAAAAATGCACTAATTATTATTAAGTATTAATTAAATATCATTATAATACTGCACATCAATTAAATACATTTCATTATATAATAATAGCGCCTTTCGACTTTTTGACCTCAGTTATGCCTCTCTTAAAATGGTTTATCAATCGCTAAACTTGACCTTATACACGCGTGTTGTTTTAGTTTTTAATATATTTCCTCTTAAAAATCAAAAATGTTTTTATCTTAGTTGATGATTTATATGTACTGTTGTTTGATTAATTAATTAATTAATTATTGTTTGCTTGCTTGTTTGTTTATAACTAGATTCTTTATTATTAAACCCCTAATATTACTTAAAATTACTTTACATTTTTAATTGTAATTATTTATGCTTGTTTTTAAGCTTTACATAGACGCCAAAAGTTTTGGGACACCAATGCAAATCATTGAGTTCAGGTGTTGGGCTTGACCCCTTAGTTTCAGTGAAAGGAACTCTTAATGCCTCAACATACCAAGACATTTTGGACAATTTCATGCTCCCAACCTTGTGGGAACAGTTTGGGGATGACCCCTTCCTGTTCCAGGCTTGCTGATTAGGGATAAAATAAAATAGTTTAAAAATTTAATCTAATAATTTATTATTATTTTTAGTCATTTAGTTTTCTTTCCTCTGCTTTCTCTTTCTCTTCTGTTGTAAAGCTGCTTTGAGACAATGTCCATTGCCACACAAATAAATTGAATTGAAAATTGAGTTGAATTGTTCCAACATGACTGTGCACCAGTGCACAGAGCAAGGTCCATAAAGACATGGATGAGTGAGTTTGGTGTGGAGGAACTTGAGTGGCCTGCACAGAATCCTGACCTCAACCTGATAGAAGACCTTTAGGATGAATTAGAGTGGAGAATGTGAGCCAGGCCTTTTCGTCCAGCATCAGTGCCTGACCTCAAAAATGCACTTCTAGAGGAATGGTCAAAAATTCCCATAAACACACTCCTAAACCTTGTGGATTGCCTTCCCCAAAGACTTGAAGCTGTTACAGCTGCAAAGGGTGGGCCAACTCCATATTACATTCATGTGCATGTAAAGGCAGACGTCCCAGATTTGGCCTGGCATGCAGTCTCCGCTCTAATTCATCCCAAAGGTGTTCTATCAGGTTGAGGTCAGGACTCTGTGCTGGCCAGTCAAGTTCCTCCACACC
This sequence comes from Hemibagrus wyckioides, assembly GCF_019097595.1. NCBI lineage: Eukaryota > Metazoa > Chordata > Actinopteri > Siluriformes > Bagridae > Hemibagrus > Hemibagrus wyckioides. Next base: position 13,734,606 of record NC_080727.1, read on the forward strand.
AAACTCGCTCATCCATGTCTTTATGGACCTTGCTTTGTGCACTGGTGCGTCATGGTGGAACAGGAAGGGGTCATCCCCAAACTGTTCCCACAAAGTTGGGAGCATGAAATTGTCCAAAATGTCTTGGTATGCTGAAGCATTAAGAGTTCCTTTCACTGGAACTAAGGGGCCGAGCCCAACCCCTGAAAAACACCTGAATTCAATGGTTTGGAGGGGTGTCCCAAAACGTTTTGCAATATAGTTAAGCAACATTTGAACCCTACTGAATTGCACTGACCAGTCAGTTAGATTTCTGACTATAATAGTTAAGTAATGTAAATATTGATAGCATGTTTAAATTGACACCAATTTGAGAGTTATGGATCAAGCTAACCATGAATGATGAATATTAATACATTTTTCTTAACAGGGATGAATATCCCAGAAATGAGTTAGTTTATTTGCACAATGCCACAATCAGAGATGAGCAGACATTTATATGTCGCGTGTCCCATTTTTTAAAGAAACACACGTTTGTATAGACCAGTACAAAGCACACTTCTATGAGTTTCATTAGCTTGACATTAAACACTGTAGAGAAATAGTCATGTGTTTGCTCCCTTTTGTGTAGGCCAGCTGACCCCAGCGTGCTCCACCACTGGCTGGAGCCTGGAGTAAAATGGAGGCCACATGCTGGGATGTGATGTTGGGGATCCTCCAGGTGTGGTTGTGTGTACTCATGGGACTCATCGTGTTCCCTGCTATGTTTGGGGTCTCACTGGGCTTCACTGATGTCTACATTAAAGTGCTTGTCAAAACACTAGAGGTAAAGCTGAGCACATCTCAGGGCTGAACAAATTGAGTCAGATGTGCATACAACATGCTGCTGTTTCTTAGTAGATCCAATATAACTCTAGACCTTTTAGTTCAGCCTAAAATAAAAATGTTCACACCATCCCCTTTACCCCAGATGTAGTCAGCCAGGACATGCTGGGTGATTGATGGTTGCTTGTATGTCTATCTCAGCCAAAATCTTTACCAAGAATAAATACCCGAAATCTCAATATAAGCTTCAGATGACTTCAATGCTAAATGACAAAAGCTTAGAAAAATGCAAGTTTAGTTCATGTTTATATAAGACAGGAAGTCCTACTGTGTGTTAAGTATGTCTGTGACATCACTAAAGTAATGCATAATGCAAATTTACTCAAAAACATTTAAGATTTTTATTACTTAGCAGAAATTCCATTGAATCAGACAGGTAATCAACTATTGTATCAAACACATTTAAGTAACAAGAAAACGGTGTAATATCAGTATTTTGTCAAATGAAGCATTTCTTGAAGTATATCTGTATGCATGTGTCCTATGTCTGATGTAATAAGCTATACCCGGTGTGTGAGGATGTTTGTTAAAGGTCGCACAAAAATAAACTTGTTTTGTGGGCAGTGGGCCACTCGGAGGATCCAGAGAGGGCAAAAGGAACAGCTTGAACTGCCAGCACATCTCCCCAATGGTGAGACTGTTTATACTTGCAAAACAAATAAAACCTAAGAACACTCAGGTTTTTTTCTCATGACAGTTGTGCCTCTGGGGGAAACACTACATTTTTTTTTATTTTTTTTTGTGGATAACGGAATAATTTTATACATTGTGCTGCTGCCACATAATTGGCAAATTAACGGCATAAATTATGTGTATGTACTCTCACTGTCCATTTTAATAGGAACACCTGTACATTTGCTCATTCATGTACAGTATTTCTAATCAGCCAGTCATGTGGCAGCAGCACAGTACATAAAATTATGCAAATACAAGTCAAATAGTTAATGTTTACATGAAACTCTTCGGCTTTAACCGTGGCATGGTTGTCGGCACCAGATAGGCTGGTTTGAGTGTTTCCGAAACATCTCTAGTGTTTTGAAAGTATAAACCAGCTCCTGCAACTGTTTTGCTGGATTCCACAGGCTCATAGAAATCATGCACATTTTTCATTTGGAGCTTGTTGTTCATTTTAAACTCGTAACAATTTTATATTATGAAACTATACATGTGGCGTCTATATATTAGGATACCATCATTTCTTTCTTGTTTGTTGGAAATAGTCCACACCAAACAAAGGCAATGTTGCAGCAAGTCAGTGATTTCATAAGTTTAGTTGAACTTTAACCAGCTTGAGAAACACGCTGATCATCTCATCTCATTTCATTAGAGGATGCTGTGTTGCGCGACACATGTAGTTCTAAGAAATACTTACAAAACTTTCAGTGATTGAATTTGTCAGCGCTGACAATAAGTCTTTAAATTCACATATCTGCTACATTTATTGATGAGTATAAGTACTAGAAAGTTGGCTGTTATTTGAATTAAAATGCTTGTATGGAGTATATATTGTAGCCAACCAATATTATTTGGTGTGCAGAGCAGGAAGGGAACTGTATAACAGAACTACATGAGATCAAAAGGCCGCATGACAGTTCTCATTCATTTCTTAATATCCCATGTGTGACCTCCCTTATCTTTCCTTACATTATTATAATATCTTTAAACTACTCAATTAATGCGCTCTTTACCCCAAATTTAGTATACCAGATATGGCTTGTTTATTATTTGAAGTTTGTGCTAAATAGGTGGCTCATGCACCTTCATGCTCCTATGAAGTTTTTGGTCTGTTCATTTTGTTTTCTGAGCGGGGTTCTAAGGATTGCCGGTCATTTCAGGAATTATCCAGAGGAATGATGGCTCTATGGAAGAAGAGATTGAGGACCTGCGGCGTTCTCATCCAAAACCTCTAAATGGAGGTGACTTTACACTCTCTGATGTCTTTTATTTTTGCAAGAAGGGTGTTGAGTGCATCATGGAGGACGAAGTCACTCAGCGATTCACATCCGAAGAGCTGGCCTCCTGGAACCTTCTGACTCGTACCAACAACAACTTCCACTTCATCAGCGTGCGACTCACCATCATATGGGGTCTGGGCGTATTCATCCGCTATTGTATCCTCCTGCCACTCAGGTGAGGATCCTGTTACTGAAAAGCCACTGCAATATTCTTTTAATATATCCCACATCAGACCCTACTTAGTACACCAAATAGTAACCAATATAACATTTGATATTCATGACAGGACACTAAGGAATTGTCCATTTTATTAACTGAAACATGTTGAAATGTTAGTGATCTCTGATTGCCCCTGCCCTTTCTCTACATTAGGAATTAATGAACCATTACACCCCTACACCCAGTGAAAACACCCTTTCCTACTCTGAAAGTCAGGAAGGTGTCCTCCACCCTGATTTCACCACATGTGCACACACTCCTGAATCAATAAAGTATCTAGTTTAACATACAGACACATTGTTAAATCTATAACACTGGCCAAAGTTTGCTTTTCAGAAGGCAAATACATCTTAAACTTTAAAATTACTATAATATATTACTATTAATTTTAGCTGCAGTCCCCTGGTGGTCCAGCGGCAGGATCCCACGCTCTCATTGCCACCTCCTTGGTTCGATTCCTGGGCAGAGAACTAACCCAGCCGCTGAGGGGTCAACTCCCAAGCCTGGATTAAAAAAAATGGAGGGTTGTATCAGGAAGGGCATCCAACGTATAATCTGTGCCAAAACAAACATGCAGACCAGATGATCTGTGGCGTCCCAGAACAGGGAGCAGCCGAATGGACAGCAAAATTGTCATTATTTTTAGCTCACTGCCTTGTTGCTAGTTCATGCACTTTGTTGTTTGGACTGAGGAAATCCCCCCAGAAATTTTCATGTTTTTTTTTTTTTTTTTTATCAAAATGTACATATTATTCTTTAGTGTACATCTTACTGAGTGAAAATATTAATGCACAACTGTGATGGCTAAAAACTCTATATTTTAAGTTACGTCTCAGTTAGTTATGCACTACTTCAGCAGACATTTAATCAAATCTCTGTCTTTTTTTTTTTTTTTTGCAAAGTTCAGTTTCTTCTTTAACACTGCATTTTGTAAATGTACAGGGTGACCTTGGCTGTTATTGGACTGAGTTGGCTGGTGATTGGCACATCGCTTGTAGGTCTGCTACCCAGCAGCAGGTAATTTTTTGGTTAGATAACATAAACAATATGTTTATTGTCCATGAACAATGTTTTAAACAGATGATCAGCAACCAGCTCCTTGACAGGACAGTTAGGTTTCTGTGAAATTAGAGTGTGTGTGTTAATAGTAAAATTTTTCTGCTTTAGTGTGAAAGACTGGATCAGTGATCTGATTCACATTACATGCTACAGGATCTGTGCCAGAGGACTGTCAGCCACCATCCGCTACCACAATAAGTGCGTGACTGTTTTAATCCCCTTTTCTATCATTTATTCAGTCACATTCATACTAAATTCTGATGTAATGTATGTTTATTATTGCAGAGAAAATCGTCCGAAGAAAGGGGGAATTTGTGTAGCAAACCACACCTCTCCAATCGACATTGTAATTTTGGCGAATGATGGATGTTATGCCATGGTAGGGCTAAGGGATTTCACCGGGTTTTAATCCTATTTGGTATCAGCACTACTAATTTTACCATAGCAGATGTGTGGCTTGTAGGACCTCAGAACGAAAACAGGAGTGTGTAGGTCTCATAATGGAAGCAGGCACTTGTAGGCCTCAAGTGTGCTTGTAGGCTTTAGAAAATGAGCAAGTACTTGTTGGTCTTGTGAGGCCATAATAGGGGCTTTTTAGTCTGTGAATGGCAGAACAGGTACTTGTAGACCTTACAATGGTAGATGAGCAAGCTTATGAGCTTCATCATGGCCAGATTTGGAGCTTGCAGGCTCGTAGACCTCGTGACTGGAGCTAATGTAGGCCTCAGGATATGAGTAGAAGCTTAGTCATAAGGATGTGAACAGGAGATTGTAGACATGATTGTGACAGCTATATGGCTTGTAGCCCTAAGGATGTACCCAGGAGCTTGTAGCCTTCCGAGTGATGGAAGTATTGAGTTGATTCAAGAAGTGACCGGCTACATCTGGAAGTGCAACGATGATGTGACCGTCACCACACGCTCCAACCAGAAGCCGTGGGTGAGGGCTTTTAAATGGAAATATTAGGAGCTTACAGGCCTTGTTACAAGAGAAAGCCCTGGTAAGATTCAGCATGAGAACAGAGGATTGTGGGCCAGTCTGACTTATGATGAGTTTTTAAGCAAAAAAAAGACACTGATGACTGATGACTTCTGTTAGTCACTCTGGATAAAGGACTATGGTAATTGCCATATATGCAAGACAGAGAAATGAGCTTATATGTTTAAAGACATGAACGTTAACTTTGTGACGGGAACAGAACTTGGTTTTAGGAAACAGGACTTTTTGGTTTCAGGGGCAGGAGTATATAAAACCTGCTGAATCAAGCAGATATCGAGCAATGTGTGAAGGCTTCTGTTATCTTTTCTGTCTATAGGTAGGTCAGGTTCATGGTGGAATGATGGGGGTCATTCAGAGGGCGATGGCACGATCCTGCCCACACGTGTGGTTTGAGAGGTCAGAGATGAAGGACCGCCATGCAGTGGCCAGAAGGTGACAAATCAAATCATGCTTATGCAGTCAAGTTCAGGATTTACCTGCATGCAGTGTTTATAGATAGAATGCAAATGTTTTATTGCTGTAATATGACCTGTTAATGATGAACTCACATGAACCAACAAGATATTTTTTAACAAATTCTGTTCCTTTTTGTGCTGCAGATTGAGAAATCATGTTGCTGACAAAACCAAGCTGCCTATTCTTATCTTCCCAGAGGGTAAAGACCCATATACAGTATGACCATGACCACCTTTAATGACCTGATTTTGAATTCATTTCAGTGAAGAAAAAAAGTCTTCAAGCTGGGGATGACAGTGAATACTGATGTTTTGCTGGAATTGACAGCCTTTACTGTTGGGTTATTACAGCTGAACCGGACAGTGTTGAATTGTTAGTTGATGATTACAGAGTCCAGGACAGTCAGAATGACCATTTTCTGTCCTCAGAGCATCTATTTTACTTATAGTCAGCAGTCTATAAAGACAGTTTGGCCAAAGGTTTTTTTTTTTAAAGATCGATTAGAGCAGCTTTATAGTGCAGTAATTGCAGGTGGCTGCTTTATTCAGAACTGCTGCTTCAGCATTTCTACCTGAACGGAAAAGCTTGGAAACCTTTTCCCAAGAGCATTAATTTGGGTTGGAGTTGGCCGCATTACTGAATTGTTCTGTATATCAAAGGCTAAAAAATGGTAATAAGGTCTGACTTCTTGCTCTGAAGGACTGCATAGTCGGGAGAAAATAAATGAACCTTTGAGGTAATACAGATGAGTAAACAGTAAATTCTTTGCCTCAAGTATTATAAGTGGGACAGTGCTGTCTTTAATTGACGCAGGCTTTTTTTGTTTTGCACTGGAGTTATGGCCATTGCAGCTAACAAGTAAAGGAAGTTTATAGCGTCCATGCAACCTGGACTCAAGAGTAAGAAGAGTGGAACGAAATCAGCTATATTAATATCTTAAACTGGAGCGTATCAGCAAACTACACCAAGCATAACATTATAACCACTGGCACGTATAAAGAATAACATTGATTATATCATTTCACTGGCAAGGGGTGGGATATATTAAGCTGCAAGTGAACATTGAAGTTGATGTGTAATGAAGTGACTGGTACAAGGGCCAAAGTCAAGGTTATACTATGGACAAACCATACTAGTTTACGTTTTCTTTCTAAACGTGCATAAGTTGGAAAAAAATCAGCATGTTTATTTTTATAAATTTAGTGACCTCTACAAAACTCAAATAAATGGTAAAGCTCACAGATAGATGAAAATGACAAAATTATAGCTAAATAGTAAAAGAATGCTTAAAAATTGTTGTATATGCTAAATCTTCCATTAATGCAGTAGCTCCATGCCAGTTATATGATTTGAACCCAGTCAGATTCACACTAGTTATGCTTCTTGTATGTGAATTTACCCAAATTCAGGAGCGAAACATAAGACATGAAATTTTTTTCTAAATATCAAGAATTTCATAAACGCCACAAATTATTTTGTTAATGCTTCTGTGAAGTCTGTGCTAGACCTATTTTTCCCCCCTCATAACAGGAACTTGCATCAATAACACCTCTGTCATGATGTTTAAAAAGGGAAGTTTTGAAATTGGAGGCACAATTTATCCTGTAGCAATAAAGGTAATTGCAGTCATACATCTTTTGTTAATAGATTAAACTGACACCATGTTACTGATGCCATTATGTTCACATCTCTCTCTGTCCTGTCCCCTGTCCCTCTCTCTCAGTATGACCCCCAGTTTGGAGATGCTTTCTGGAACAGTGCAAAGTACAACATGGTGAGCTACCTCCTCAGGATGATGACCAGCTGGGCCATAGTGTGTAACGTCTGGTACCTTCCACCTATGACTCGACAGGTAGGAGAGACCAGTGCTTTCATGGTAATAAGCGCTTGGATCCTTATAAAACATTCTGTTTTGATTGTCTCTTTTATTAGGAAGGAGAGGATGCTGTACACTTTGCCAACAGAGTAAAATCAGCTATAGCACTGCAGGGGGGACTCGTGGATCTATTCTGGTGAGACTACATTTATTCCCTCTACAGAATAATAATGAAGGGACGACAATGCAATGGCACAGTGTTATAAATGGTCTGGCTACTTATTGGGGTGCTCAGAATATCATTTTAAGTACTGTGTGCTTGGTCATTCTAATATTTTCAAGCATTACAAAATGTACATTTATGAACCAGTTATGTTATTCGGCTGACAGCAGACAGATAACATTAACCCACAAATAGTTATACTTTATTATTGGACCCTGCACACGAATACTAACTAGTCACTCTATAAATGTTTATTCATATAATAATGAGTGTGTATTTTGGGATTCGGGTGGTTCCTGAAACTAGGTTACATAAGAATGGGAAGCTTCTATCTTCTTTTTCTTCTTTTTTGTTTGCTGAAGTCTTGCTTTAAATCTTGTGTGGGTTGTGTTGCAGGGACGGAGGCTTGAAGCGAGAGAAGGTGAAGCAGTCATTTAAAGAGGAGCAACAGAAGATGTACAGCAGTATGATTGTAGGACAGGACTGAAAGTCACACATCCGTTAATGTCGATATTCTCTGGACTCAGAGTGAACCTGAGTTGACCGTTAGATAGGATCAATGTCAAATAGTCCTTTTTATAGCCTTTTATAACCCCATGACTGGGATTTTATTCAAGATGTCTGATCATATCAGGTCAATTCTCTGTATCTACTCTGTATGTTTTTAAAAGTATCACTTCAGACATAAGTCATATGCAGTTTTCCCACATAGACTTGCATATAGTTGCTCCGAATTAGCAGCAATTTACACACTGGTGGTGATCATGTTTTAACCCTTTTTTGTAGATGCAGAAACCCAGTGGAAACATCAATTCATAAATGCTTGTATTTTCCATTGGAAACTGTGTGTAGTGCCTTACTGATTAAACAAGGTTAAATAGATTTTATGTTAAAGTAATGTTATTCTGTTACTTAGATTTTGTGAAACAATTTCAGTCACCAGAGAGATATGAACCAAGTCTAAAACACCAAACCACATCAGCACATCTGTATTGGGCTTTGAGAGACAAACTTGCACAAGGAATGTTTGCTTTTTTTTTGCTACTTGATTTGATTTGTTGGGGTTACCTGTATTTTCTTATAAGTGCACTTACCATGTTTAATTCTTGCTATTTCACTGTGGTTTGTCAGCAGTTCCATTACATCACATCCTCCATCCACTTTTTTAAAAAATCCATTTATGGTTGTATGTACATGTCATTTCTTTAATACTGAATGTGATTTTTGTTTTTAGAGCACTTTGTATTTTCTTATTGATTTTAAATTCACTGCATCCTGTCTGAAATACTGCTCTCTGATATTCACACAAACTCTTCTTTTCACGGAAAAATTCTTTCACGGACTTCTGTGAAATGTTTGAATTTCTTGTGGTGGTGTTTTTCCCAGAGCATTTTATAAAGCTTATGTAATAAATACATCTACCCTGTGATCACTTTTTTTCCTTTTCTTAACACAAGTTGAAGTGCTTTGTTTTCATGGTCCTGCTCGACTCTACTGCACCACTAGAGGTCGCTCTAAACCAAGAAAGGAAAGTGTCCACACTTCTTGGCACTAATAATTATGCTTTATTGATGCTTGATGCTAAGAAAAGAAAAGCTTTGCTCTTAGAAAATATTTATTCACCAGAAAGTCAATTTTATCCAAATCTAATAACATAGCAATACAATAAGATAAGAAAATTTTACTGATCCTAATGGAATTTTTGTGCCAACTTGCTCAACACAATACAAATACGAGGAAGTAGATTTAGCCCAAAACAAATAAATAAATAAGATCTAATGACATTTTATATATGTAAACCTATAATAAGTAATAAAGGATTATTATAGCCTGATATCCACTGCACAAGGGAAGACGCTGACTTTCAATCTTGTAAATACTGCCATGTCAACTAGCTCATTCCTTCATAATGCTGATGTTTGTTGCATTAGTTTTTGTATTATAATCCAGAAGTTAACTTTTAGCGCTGACTTCAAACTTTAGGCTACATTCCCATCCTGAGTCTGACGCTGTAGAAGTATGGACCTGTTATTCTTATCAAGGTGATGTCATTTTGTCCAGGTTTATAGATGACTGTGTTAAATCCATACGGATGTGCAATTTAAGTCCCTTTCCAGTTGTACAATTAGATATAAGATAAAAAAAAAAAGTTTATCTCTGAACCTGGGTCATTGTAACTGGCTAGATATGGAGAGATATAACTTGATGTATAAAGCATAAGCATGGTATATAATTTCCAATTTATCCTTTAAATGATGAACCATACAGGCTAACCATACACATGATGCTTTGCCAAGTATTATAAAAATTTCATCCAATGAAAAATAGCCTGTATATGTCTGTGTTTAAAAGAATCTGAAGCAAAATTGTGCTCACAAGTAATTATTGTTGGTCAGTTTAAAAAAATGCGAACAAGCTGTCGTATTCCTAAGCTAAATAAAAGCTTAAACATGTTAAACAGTGTCTGTGGTATTTACAGTGCATCACTGACCTCTTTTTGTATTAAATTAACCTCTGTGCACACGTCAGTAGTTTTGACAGTGGATAATGTACCAAAACTAAACCACAGAAATAGGAATGTTTATGTGTAACCAAAAACATGTTTCAAAAGAAATATACTACTGTCCATCACTCCCATAGATAACTGGGTTAAATTTGACTCATCTTTGTTCCACTGTTACCCCGCCCACTTGCTAAAACCCTTTTCATGTGGTCAACAGTAGTGCTGCCAAATTAGAGATGTTCTAGCTGGATACGGCTATTTTTTTGACACTTAAAGAGTCTAGGAAACAAATCTGAATGTTCAAGCAGACGTTAGTGATTCAACTCCAGCGTTCCCACTACCAACTAATCACCGATCAGCATTGTTTGTCCGCCTGCAAATTTCTTAGTTATTTGCTTTACATGATGTAAATATATAATGTGATGAGAAAATGTAATACATTGTAATATATTTTGTTTATGTTCTTCCTAGAATCTGTAGAATATTGTAATGTTGTGGTCAGTTAGTTTGTGGTGCGATCACCTAAGATGACCAATCTGTAAGAAATAAGATGTAATCTATTAGTTTCTGTTCTGATACTTCTGTGCAAGAGAAATACTTTCACCCTATAGTCATGAGATTGCAAGTTTGAGCCTGGTGACACCGTAGCCATCAATGGCTGAGAGCCAAGGGAGCAAAATTGGCCATGTTCTCTTGGTGGGAGAGATGGCATGCTCTCTTTCCGCTGTCAATCAAAGCAACACTAGCTAGTTTGATGGGGAGAGCTGGGAACTGGTCAGGAATTGGCAAATTGGGGAGAAAAGTGCAGGGAATACCCTCTATTCATTTCTATTCAATTCTATTCTATTGTTTTCAGAATATCTTCATCAAACATGTCAATCCAATAAATATGCAAATGAATCTATGAAGTCATATTGGGACATATTGAGCACACAATAGCTACTTTCCCCAGTAAAGAACTGGCAAAGCTGGTCACCAGAAATCAGCAGCTCTCGCTGAAAGTGAATAAATTTCAACCGCTTTGTTGCATCACATGGCTTCCAGCGTGAATATGGGCTTACCACACTGACTCCAAAGATTTAGTTGACACGTTTTTTTTCCAAGACGTCTGGTGTCATTCAGTGCTAATGATGATAAGAGCATCATTGACTTACTGATTGCAATATTAGTGACTCGTTTAACACACAGCTCAATTTCGACGCCTGCCGTTATAAACTCATTAGAGACTAATGATTTGGAGCAGCCTTTGGCCAAAATAACTTGGAAAGTTTTCTGGCCCTGAGATAGAGAATCTTCACATGCACACACACACACACACACACACACACTGTATATGTCTTCTTATGAGGGCTAAACTAATCTAACCATAAATGTAACTATTTTTTTTATATATATAATATATTTAAGCAGGTATCTTTGTGAGAATCAGTCCGCAAAAAGGTCAAAACTGTCAGCTATTCCTATCCTTTTGGGAAAATGTAATCCTTGCCAAAATATAAACACACATACACACACAGAGAAGAAGGAGGTTGAGGGATGAATGCGTCGTGTTTACTGTGACGGCACTTTAATAAAGAAAGCAGCGAGTGTGAAATAGCAGCGAGCTCTTCTTTAGCACAGAGCTTAAGATTTCACAGCTTTCCTCTCTCTCTTCTTCCTCAGCACCTCACGTTCTGGTTTCTCTATCCTCCCTCCATCCTTGGGCTTTAATAACAATCCTGCACCCTTAAATTGTTTGAGCAGAAATGTTTGTTCTCTGCTAACAGGATTGTGAATTATTAATCGGCTCCTGAAGCCGGTTTTATAACCTGATTGTTGAGGTGGGATCGTGCACCTCGATGCTCCGCCACACCATTTACTGTGATGTATGTGTCTGCACATCTTTATATCCAATTTAATGTGATTCAGATAGATTTTTTAGAAAGACATCATAAAAAACGAAGCATGTGTGTGACCCCTGAAGGTTCTGCTCCATGCACGAGAGACTCTATAATCTATATGATTGGCCATCATGTCTGGGAGATTTTGATTAGATTTTCTCCGCATCTGTTTGATCTATACAAATGTAATGCCGGTACACTCAGTAAATATGAATAAACCGCTGAATTAGATCATTTTCCCGGAGAATGGAGTTCAAGCCGAACATCATTTTAAGCCCAAGACTGAGTGCTTTACCTAATCGAGAGGCTAAATGACCCTGGCTCTGCCCTACAGCCGCCATTAGTGAGAGGGAAATGCTTTTTAAATACATTCTTCCATGATCCTTTCTGTGAGCCACGTGGACCTTCTGCACTTAATGCAGGACATGGTGAAGGGACGAGAGACGGTGTCTCTCAGGGACAAATCGATAGGGAGTGAAATCTCAGCGCACGCACACACACACACACACACAAGCACATAGCCACACACACATTCCTTGATAGGTCTTAATATTTAATTGTGCACTAACACTACCCTATTAAATTCATCACCTTGAGGGAATTAGTGCATGCTCAAGTGTTCACTAAAGGACGTCACTGACACATTGGCTTAATTTCTGAAAGGAATCTTGAAAGAATCACAATGAATCATCAGCATGTTTAAATGGAGATTGTAGTCCAGGTTACACTAATACTATTCTTGCGTTTTCAGCCTTAACTAATCTACTTATGCATTTTACTCTTTTTTCAGATTCTTTGTGAATTAGGTAATACACATAAGAGCAATAAATCCAAACATTTGGCTCAAATGCTTCCTTAGACCAATTCTATGGTGTGTATAGTTTGACTTTTCTGCATTTCCCCACGTACAACTGTAGTTCCAAGCAGTTACTTCCTATTTTCTGTTTTTTTGATGTGCAGAATAAATGAAAGATTTATAACCTCCTTTTCCTGATATTCCATCATTTACAATCTCTCTTTAAATGCATTATTTATACACCTCCAGGGTTGGAGGCTCGATTCCCACCACTGCCTTTTGTGCACATACAGTAGTTTGCATGTTTACCTTTTGCTTTGGCAGTTTCCTCCAGGTTCTCTGGTTTCCTCCCTCAGTCTAAAGACATGCACTGCAAGCTGACCGGCATCTCTAGCTTGTCTGTAGTGTGTGAATGGGTGTGTGAGTGTGTATGCGATTGTGCCCTGCAGTGGCTTGGCACTCCGTTTGTGGTGACCCCTGCCTCGTGCCCAGAGTCCCTTGGGATAGACTCCAGATTCCCTTTGAACCTGTGAATGATACTGTAAGTCGTAGAGAAAATAGACGGAAAGATAGTTAGATTTAGACTCTCTCTATATAGGTCCTTTAAAAAAAAAAAAAAAGCAGGCCAAACCCACATGATTTACATTCTTGTAAATAAATCTACTTAGAAAATTTAAACTCTCTGGAGGAACCATTTAAGGTTCTATGTAGTGTTTCCCTATCAGAAAGGATTCCAAGTAGAGCCCCTTTTTGAATTATGCAAAGAATTTGAATGATTCAAGGATTCAGTAAGCAGTGTAGTCACTGAATAATGTATAAGAGCTGGTAAATATGCTTTAGGATGAATAACTATATGATAATGTGGGACTGTAAGTGTTTAACTCTCTCCGACACAGTGCCACTTCTTGGCAGTAAGAAAAGGTTTTAGGTGCCTTTTGAAAGCTGCACACTTAGGAAATATTGCCAGCACATTGTAGTACCATAAAGCGTTCTTTAGATGTTCTAAAAGTTCTTCGGTTTTGTGTGAGAACCCTTAAAATTTCTATGTGGGGCCCAATAACAGGTTCAGTTCATTAGAAGTGTAAATGCACAATATAGCATTTCAGAATTAGAACTGTGAACACACACACACACACACACACCCTATTGTTTCTCAGCCAAACAGTGTGATTTTATTGTCAAGACATTTTACAACAATGGGAAATAGGCCATTTTTTCCAGTCACCCTTGCACCGGTCGATAAAATGAGCCACAGCGTTATCAAGTGCTCTGAGGCCACCGTTTTAATTAAAGACTTAGTGAGAGCTGGAGGATCGAGACCAGAAAACACTAGGGATGAAAAGCACTTAGAAGTGTTTATGTCATTTATCCTTAGGATTTCAGAGAATAATTCCTAGATTTGCACACAATGTACACAATTTCCCCTGAACCACACATGCAATAAAGGTAGCTAATGAGTAACACATGTCTGTATCACTAAACCACAAACCCTTTTCCATAAATACTAACTAACTAAATCTTCATCTATTTTATAGAATTTATTATTATTATCATCCACATCACATCCAGTTACACTCTACTTCTCGAAGATAAGATAAAAGGCATCCAAAACTTCTCTAAGATAAGATAAAAGGCTATCTATTAGTTATAATTAGCTACAGATTGGGCATAGTGCTGTTGAATCCTAAATATAAGGAATATAAACATTAACAATATGTATTATGAAGTTTAAGAAACCTTGAGAGGAACCACACTCATTGTACACAATATAGTCAAGTGAAATTGTGTAACCAGGGGCTTTCGGGCAACTTATGAATATGAGCATCAGTATGAAGTCTGTCTTTGTTCACTTTATCAAATGTTCACTGAAAACTGCACTCCATGGTCTCTAAACAGTTCTTTTCACAGCAATCTTATGTATCTCCAGGCTGTCCATGTAGGTTCATCCTCAGCAGCAGTAAGAGGCCTCCAAACGATCAAACTCCAACCAGGAGTAAGGCATCAGAATGATCAGGCAGGTCAGGAGAGCAGAAGTGGTCAGGAACAATGGTATCTCAGGATAGATACCATAACAGCGGCTCTGACATTAATACAGCTGCAAATCCTCTCATTCTAAGACCTTATTGTTTCTGTAGTAACAACTCACTTCCAGGGACTCGTATCTTAGGCATGACACATAATCTAGCTCTAATCACAAACCTATTTTAAAATGCCTTGTTGTTTAGCAAATTAATATGTCTAATTGTTGACATGAGAAGGTTTTCTGTTAGGAATGAGAAAACAGAAAACTTCTCCTTGGAAAAGTCTTGGAAATTTTGGGCTTTCTCAATAACATGGCAAAATGGGGTTTTTTTTGGCTCATTAATTTTAAGAGTGAGAAAACTCTAGATACTATTACGTAAGTGACATAATTTGTGTAAAAAATAAAAGTGTAATCATCGGCCATGGTATAAGAAAATGAAATACTTAGAGGACATTCTGTTTTAGGAAAGTAATTGACGTTTTGTTAATCGTTAATTATTTTACTATAGCATTGCACACTATGTTTGATTCTTTGCTTAAAATGTAGTGCATCACCTGTCTACAGATGTATTTTCCCATGAGTTGTCTCTATCAGTACCTGAATGAATGCTGTTTGTCAGAAATCCTGACACTGCACTGTACTGAGAGACTCCAGGAGAGGAAACACAACACCAACTCACTCGCAGCTCGGCATGATTAACTTAACTTAATGAAACTGGCTATAATTGGGCTGCATCGATGTTTTTTTTCTCTTTTTGATTGAGACACGATGGAGTCCTGATGCTCTTCAATGCAGAGTTGATTGATTTGTGGTGCAATTCCAGGACTATTCAGTTTGAAAAATAATTATGTACTTATTTAATTATTGCCCGCTTCCTCCTTATGATCACGGCTCAGTTGTTGTTTCATTTTGGGAAATTCCTTAATATCAATGTTCCCTTAACCTGAATAAATAATAAACTTCCATTAGTAAACTTAACAGTCATTAACATGTGTTAATGTTGGAATGAATGTTAATTAAATAACATGTAATAAAATAAAAACTTCCGGTTTCAAAAAAGTCCAGAATGAATAATATGAACTTATTTTTTAGATCATGTTCATTTATGCTGGACTATTAGGAAGAACACAACAGTCATGTCATATTTTCCAAATTAGAAGATAAGAAAAATTTTCATTTATGTAAAATGTTCAGCAGGTATTCCTAAAATTGCAATTAAAAAAGAATCTGAAGGACAATTCTAATATACACGGTCATGCATATGCATACATCCTGGATACAAAGAGAGATAAACTATTTGGATAAAACACTTTCTAGATTTCTTTTATGACTGTAACTGTATTCTTCACCTAAAAAAATAAATCGAGCCACATTATAATGTTTATTTCATAACACAAACAAATTCAGTATGTTTAAATGCTGTTATAAATTCCACAAGCTTTTAGAAATATGCATTATGATTAACTTTAACATTATCTTTTGCTGGTAGTCTTGAGCTTTTTGTTATTATCAGCTAAAGAAACGGGAATATAAAATAAACCTATTACTGAGACCTGGCTATAAATAGTGTCCACTTTTATTGACAGAGTGGAAGAACACACGTGTGTGTGTTTGCTTCACCGTTCCACAATTTCACCCTTCGCCTTGATTGCTTTTGTTTCCGGGTCACCACATAATCCATCGCTCTGATTTTTCCAATTCGTTCAGGACTTGTTATATGGAGACAAGAGGCATGTTCAAGACAAGATGATTGTGTGTGCAAAAAAAGTACATATACCCACAAAGGAAAAACAATCGTGATATAGTGAGAAATGCTCTGTGAGAAAGTGGGCATCTTTACCCCGAACACATTCCATAAAACATTCACTCTACAAGTTAATCAAATAAATAATGTAATAATGGTCGCGCTCCATTAATAGAAAATTATCCAGGCTCGTGATTAATTGTGTTAAACTTATGAAAGGGTGTTTTTTTTTTTTTTGTCCAAATCAAAGGGAGGAAATGATGGATGGGGACGCGTGATGAATGAAGAAAGCATCCGAACTAAATTGAATGTGTACTCATCCGTTCTTCTCTTCACAACTAATGATAAATTGAGCATGTCGCATCGAACAATACAGAGAGAGGTTCAAACCTAATCCCTGTTTGAGGGCAGAAAAAGAATCGGAGCTTCACAAATTCTAAAAAGGTATTTTATCCATGGGTTCTAGGCTAACTATTATAATCAACAACATTTGAGGTGTTTAAAAGGTCATGTGAAGCAAGTGCAGCTCTTAAATAAATAAATAAATAAATAAATAAATAAGACAGATTATATCAAAATATAGTATGTACAAATAAAAAATTTGCCATGTTAAATCATTCGAAAAATGAGGACCTTTCTTTTATTTTTCACTGATGTTACGTAACTAATAAACAATAGAAGCTTCCATATATATATATATATATATATATATATATATATATATATATATATATTCTTGGTGCTCTGCATGTGTAAATTGTCCCACACCAACATTTGATTGAGTTTAGTGTTTCAACCTGCCATGAATGTGATTTCTGGCATGTTATCTATAAATAATGAACAAAAGAACATTACAGAGTATGGGATCTATCACTTTCTTTCACCCTTTGGCTTTAAAGGTGAATGATAACATACAGAACTAAAGGTGGGCAAAAATCGGGCAATTTTATTAATGATAACATACAGAACTAAAACTACATTAATTTACTTGTTATTTTTCTTTAAATGCTTTTTCTGCTCAGGATTGCAGTAGTTCTGGGGTATATTCCACACTCATTCACATATTTTTCACACCTGGGGTAAATTATACTCACCAGATCAAATGAGAAGCAGCAGGAAATCTACCAGAAAATGTTCTTTACAGTAATATAATAATAATAATAATTTTTGGTTTCATAACGGAATTTTTGATTGATCCATTTGAATTAGTCCAGACTTCTCTTTCCCTGTCCACAGATTCCAGATCCTCTTGGGCAGTCCCTAGACAGTCCCAAGCCAACTGTCAGATATAATATCTGCAGCAGTTCCTCAATCTTCTCTTATGTCTGCCCTGGAGTCAGTGACATGTGCCTAAATAGAGCTCAGCATGTCAACTGGCTACAACAACAATTCAGCAACATCTTGACTCTAAGTTTCTACCTGAATTGGTAAGCAGAGAAACCTTATTTCTACCAACTGTACTCACAACCCTGTTCTCTAGGTCACTTCTCACAGCTCATCATCATACATAAGGATACTCCTTTGTAGAAAAACATCGATGAACTCTTGAACTCTTGCTTCCTTTCCACAAATGGGTATAATGATTGTAACAATGCTGCAACTGACCTGATTCATTTGCAGATCTCACCCTCTCTTTTTCCATCACTTGCAAATAAGATCCCAAGACAATTCCTCTCAACAGGGGCAAGGTGTATCCCCTAATCTAAAAAGGAGCACCTTTTCCAGGAGAGAACCATGGCCTTGGTGTCTGAGATGCTGATTTTTATCTCAGCCATTTCACACTCAACAGAATGCCAGAGGTTCACTTTAGATGGTGCCAAGAGGTCAACGTCATCTGCAAATAACAAGAAAGTTACATAGTCCCCCATACTAGGCCCTGTGCAACCTTGGCTGTGACATGAAAACCATAAATTGGACACACTATTGACAGAGTCTGACACCTACCTTAAACGGTTTCAACTTAGCACCAATAATCATACAGAGTACAGACTAAATGAAGTGGTGACCCAGATACACTCTTACTCTTGCAGTATTTCCTACACTAAAGATCAAGTGACATGATTATAGGTCCTTCTACAAATCCACAAAACATTCTTTCCAGTGGTTGCAGGGTCTGTGCTGGAGTCACTATCCAGTGAAATGTGCCTGAAATAGCTTTAACTAACCAGGGGGTATCCTTGTGTACCCAAGATGTCTAAACCCTCTCAGCTGAGGAGCAGTGCCTTGACTCTGAGTCTCACCCATTGGTCAAAGGCCTTCAGCAAATGTAGCCTGGCATACTCCCACTGTTTCTCCTGGATCCTAGGTTCAACTGTAAATTTTATCTTGGAGGCTGACCACTTTGTGTTCCCTATAATTAGAACAGAAGCCCTGGTCACTTGGATCACCATCACAGTCCAAGGCCACAGCCCCAGATCTCTATGCAACATTAAAGAGGTATGTTAACCATACAACCACATGATTGTCCGGTGCCTTCAAAACATTTGGCCAAATCCCCTGCAGCCATGCTACTGTGAGGGTTAGTATTGGCCATTGGAACCACATTTACAGATGTGGACTCTAAAACACCAGAGATTTCTGCTAGTGACGCCTGAAGATCAGACATACCCTCAAACCACCCTGTGCTCCTCAAAGTACCCCTTCCATCGCTCTACAATGTCAAGCATGGTCTTCTCTCCTTTTCCTTTTCCCTTTGTTATAAAATAGTTATTTACATAATTGTGACAAAATTGCGGCAAAAATAGGTGTCAGCGAACCAAACATGGCTGTTTGGGGAGCCAAAAAATATTTCTATCACTTGTGCTCTTGCTGGAAAGTCACATGAAATTCATATGTAAATAAGATTCACATGTATAAATTCAAACCAGTATCAATTCTCACAATTGCACACTTCGTACACTCACACAAAGTCAGGGATTTTGAAGGATCAAAGTCAAGTGTACGATTAACCATTTATACCAAACATATACTAATGATCATCAATTTCATATGTAGGTTGAAACACAGTCATAAAGTGAAACAGAAACAGCTGTGTAGGAGGCTTTAAAATGGGCCAAACTCTGCTACTAAGGTAAAGTTGTGGAAGACAGTTTCATGTCACAGATCATACACTATAGCATGACTGAGAATAGCAACAGGATGCAAGGTAGGTACACCGCATCAGTAAAGTCTTTCCCAGGCAATGATTTAAAGGAAGCAGACTTGGGTTTCATGATGTGCTGTTCGAGCTATTTTGAAGAAGCACAAAGAAGCAGACAATGTTGAGCCCCATAGACACAGAAACCGGCCAAAGAAAACCTAATGCAGCAGATGAAAGACACATCATGCTTAATCCCGTTCAATACTGGAAGATGTCCAGCAGTGCCATAAGCAAAGAACTGGTGGAAACAAGTGGGACACAGGTACAAGCATCTACTGTCTGGACAAATCTGACCAGATGTGGTCTCTATACCTCTGTCGTGGAAACAAGGCTCAACTATGCATGAAAGCATTGGATCTGGGGTGCAGAAAAATGGTGGCAGGTGCTCTGGGTTGATGAGACAAAATTTGAAATATTTGGCTGTAGCAAGAGGCAGTTTGTTTCTTGAGGGGCAGAGAGGGGTGCAGAGTCTCTGCAAGCAACAGTGAAGCATGGTGGAGGTTCCTTGCAAGTTTGGGGCTGCATTTCTGCAAATATTAGAGTTAGAGATGTAGTCTGGATTAATGGTGTCCTCATTGTTGAGAAACACAGGTAGATACTTATCCATCATGCGATACCATCAGGGAGGCTTCTGATTGCCCCATATTTGTTCTGCAGGACAACCAACCCAAACATCCAAGTCATTAAGAACTATCTTCAGCGTAGAAAAGAATAAAGACTCCTGGAAGTAATGGTTTGGCCCCCAGCACCCTGATCTTAACATCATTGAGTCTGTCTGGGATTACTTGAAGAGACAAAAGGATTTGAGGAAGCTACATTCACAGAAGATCTGTGGTTAGTTCTCCAAGATATCTGAAACAACCAACCTGCTGTGTTCTTTAAAAAGTGTGTGCATGTTTTGCAGGCAAAGGGTGGTCACACCAAATATCGATTTGATTCGGATTTCTCTTCTGTTCATTTTGTTAATTGATAAAAATAAACTATTAACACTTCTATATTGGAAAGTATTCTTACTTTCCAGCATTTTTTCACACCTGCCTAAAACTTTTGCACAGTTCTGTATTTCGTATTTTTTTCACACATAGCAACTTTTTGCTTGAAGTGCACACTGCTAATTTCGAATGTGATTTTTACACAATTCATTTATTTTTACAGATTAGTTTCTCACATGAATAATAATTTTACACGAGTTACGATCACATATCACATGTCTACTTTCCCTTGCACAATTGCAGGGCGTAACATGGTGAAAATCTTCTTTGTGTGTCATATTACTCGCATAAAAAAGAAATGTATCTGAGTTTTGTGTAAAGGAGTTTATTAGAGAGTTGTTCTTATTTAAGGAAATGTTTTTCTTAGTGTAATAATCTAAACTTGCAGTTTGCATCATGCAAAATTGGCAGCTATTATCTTCTTTTACCTGTTAGCTATGCTAGCTTTTTAGTTTCAGTTTAAACACACAAAAAAGCATAACATCAGACTCTCTTGTTTACATTTAGGATAAACTGTGTATATTTTTTATGTTTCTTTAAAGTTGATGATTAATCCAAGATGTTACACATAAATCGTTTTTTTACCCTAAATTTTTTTTTATTAATCCGCTTTATTAAGCAATGTTTATGTATTTTGAGTAACAAAAAAAAGAAAACTTTTTCGAAGAATAAAAATGAAGCACTTTATTTGTTGGAAAATTGTACTAATTGACAAGCTGGTAGACTTACAGATGATCAAATTGATATTAGGATTGCAGCTGGCATGCTTCCAGGCCACACTGAGGATCATAAATAATCTCGCCATCTGTGAGGTGCCGACAGTTGGGAAATAAGAAGTCACATGAATATAATTAATGTAGAGAAAATAAAAGAGGCAGTGTCTCCATAAACATTATGAGTTGATTTTTCTTCTTTTTTTCTGCAATACGAATGCCTCTAACACTAACACTGTATGAATTGTTCATTCCCCTGTGGAGGATTTGTATGCGATACAGCACATCCAAAAACGACATACTGCCTACACATAAGCACTGTTTAATTAAGGATAGCTTGCTGTGATAGCTAATGATGTCTGCTCACAAATTTGGAAATGATTTTATGCAAACCTTCAGTAAATGACATTATTTTCTCGGCACACAGCACGAGCTGGAAGATCATGAGAAAATTGTAATGGCAGTCACACTTTCTACATTTCACATCAGGACCAAAAGCAATGCTGTGATGCAGTAATATTGAAATGCACCGTTCAGTTTCATTTTCTCCAAAGAGGGAAAGGAAAAAAAATTGATGCTGAAAAAAAAAAAAAAAAAAAAATCAGCTCAGTGGAGCGTCACACTTACAAGTTCACACAGAAATGAATATTTTCTTTAATTTCTCGGCTCGCGATGGGCTCCGGAGGCCCCGAGACAATGTTGATGGATGGTGTTTTAATGCTGCTGAATGTTTTTTTTTTTTTCACTGAACAGGCAAAACTATAAATTTTTACTTCATTGCCAATGATCGTGCCCTATGCATAAAAGCGTGGCGCGCCCGCGTCGCCCATGAATAATCGCCTCTCACGGCAGATGTTACTTTGCAGAAACCAATTCTTCAGATAAGATTTGCAGAAGATTAATTGTCTACAGCTGTTTCATGGCCCAGTGCAATCTTAATACATTTATGATAAGTTTAAAAAGCTTGCACGAGGCAAACGCATGCGCCCGGCTGAGACAGCAGGGAGAAAGCCAGGCTTTATTCCTACATCTGGATTCATCTCCTCCATCATATTCATTACTGCCTTTATGCAAGCCGATGGAGGCTGCATGGATTTTTATTGTTTGAGGTGCAGCAGCGTTCAGGCCCCTCAACCCCTTTATCCTGTCTGTCTTTCTTTCTTTCTTTCTCTTCTGCCCTCCTTTTTTCCCCTCCACGCGAGCGAATTATTCAGATCTGTGCAAATGAGTTGCGTCCGTTTCTCAGCCCTCTTGGGTGGAAATTGAAAGTGACCCGACATGACCCTCTGCTATTAATCGTGCCAAATTGCAGTGAATGCACAATCCGGATCAGGGTCCCCGCCTCAAAATGAGTCCTTAATGAGGGAGATACGACCCAGCTGGCTTTCCTCACTCGCACTAGTTAAGAACAATCACAGTGTTACGACCCAAACCAGGGGTCCTATCTAGGGGTTTTAAATTTCCGATTCACGACTAATCATTTCCAGCCTGGCCTGGTCATATGCCAAATGTTCTACATATGCAGTATCTTATTTAAGGAGGCTTTTGTGCAGCCAGTCTCAGTGTAACACAGGAAAGGGTTTAGCATGAACAAATAGTGAGGATTTCTGAGCATTTTATTCCTCATAATTTGGATGGAAATTGATTGTATTATAAACACGCAGGCTAAAAGTTTGGACAGAACACAAAATTTATAACAACAATTTTTATAAAAAGATTTTTTTTAAATAAAGAGGAAATGGACACCAGTTATGCTTGTATATATTAGCGCAGAACATTTTTTTGCTAAATCGTAATTATTTTTTTTTTTTATTAGATCTCCTTGAGTGTTTAGTTTGTTCATGTGTACGACCTAATATTTATAGCTTGGGGAAAAAAACTTGGCCTATTTTGTCTAAATTGTTCTGGAAGGTTTCTGGAGACTGAGGACAAAGAATGACAATTTATTTGTATTTATTTAAAAATATTAGATTTAATTACAACTTTGCAATTTATTTAAATGTAATGAAAATAATTTCTCTACCAGTCCTAGGTGTGCAATTTTTTTGTACAGTTACCCTGAGAGTTTGAATAATAATAATATTAATAATAATAATATTCATCATCATCATCTTCATCATCATCGTCATCATCATCGTCATCATAATTGTCATTATCATCATGGCAGTAAATTTATTCATTCAATAATGAATAAATTTTTCTCCCCAGTTCGATCACCTGCCAATTCCCACCCACATGACAGTCTCCAGTTGCAGGTTGAAGACAGGGAGAAGTTGATCACACGCTTCCTCTGAAACAAGTGAAGCCAGCAAAATTAATCTTTTCAAACTGCTGCAACAGAGGGTGATGTAAAACACTTAGAGGGTGGTGCTATCTATCCTCTTCTGCATACCTGAGCTCACAGATGCCTATGATTGGCTAGGGTTGACTATAATGGTTGAAAGAGGAGAGACAGAGCATGCCATCCCTCCCGCTCAGACAGCATGGCCAGTTTTGCTCCCAGTCACAGATGTCTGTGGCATTGTCAGGATTCAAGCTTAGGATCTCTAGATAATAGGAAGACTGCTTTTCATATTTCAAGAATTTTATTGTCATTTGCTGTCAACTTGTGACACGAAATTCTTAGTTTCCACACAGTCACAGATGTTGCAAGAGATTTTTATAAATAATAAGAAGTTAAATAACAATATAGCATGATTATACAATTCAAAAATTTTGTAAGAAATACAAAACAATGTACAATAACTGATAGAACCATAATGGATACCCACTTGTGGCAGAAAAAAGTGTAATTTGCTCTGGTTCTGCTCTTCTGTCCCCATCTCCTTCATGGACTACTGAACAGAATTCTAAAACAACATCAACAACAACAAAACACCTAATTGAACACTATTAGTTTGAATTTAACAGCATTAATAAAATTTAATCAACCTCTCTTGTCTTTGACACAAAGGGCAGATGTGGGAAGCAAACCCCAACCCTGGAGGTACAAGGAAAACTACCCAGTAAGCCACTGTGGCCACATCTAATTTATGTTTTAGCTTTTTTAATAATCGTAGGTTTTTTTTTTTTTTTTTTACTCCTGCCCCACAATTCCTAGTTGCAGATTTATAGCTGGTCAGGAAGTGATGCAGATTTAAAAAGACCTGGGTGGATTTATGGAAAGGTTAGATTTTTTGTGCAACATTTCATCCCGAGTTATCTACATTAGCATCATAGCTTCAGTGCATAACTAAAATACTCATGCACCGCTATGAGGATATACAGTAAGTCAGACTAATCTGCTCCACATGCTTGTGTTTCACATAATACCCATCATAACTGACGAGCTTGTTATTTCCACCTGCACATTAAAGCACTATAAAACTACCGGACGGACTGTAAATAACCCTGACTAACCTTTGCTAATGTTTCCTTTCCAAAGCCACCTTGCGCATTGAGCACAAGTTAATATGGTGCAATAAAATGAAACCTTCACTTCATAAAATTTGCATGATTTATATGAGGAATATTATATTAATTTAACATTATGAATATGCAAACGTAAGCTGAATAATGTTCATTTGCTCCAATATGGCAGCCACTTAATGAATAACAGGGTGCACTTTCTTTTTCTTCTTTATGTGCAAGGAAAACTATAATTATGTTAATTATTTTAATTACGTGCTCCCTGAGCTTGTCCTAGACTCTTAGCCAGCTTAACCTTTGGTAAAGTATGTACAGTTTTCAACACTGATAATCATCAGTTGAGATATATTAATGTATGAAGGGGAAAACTGCAGGGATTAGTGGTGGCTGGGTTTAGGGGTTAAGTATCTTTTATTACAACTTTATTTGTACTCAATTGTACAAAATCCAACACATCTCTATCAATCAGTATTTCTATAGGGTTATAGTGAAATAATATGTGATGGGTAAGGTAATCCATTTATAGTTACATTTAATGGTGCAGAATATCTATAAAATACACTCAAGACAGTCAATAAGCTGTCAAGTTACTGCAAAGCAGAAACTTGTTTATGGCTCTGACTGTTACAAAGTGCTGACACTGGACACTGGGGGATTTGGTAGCTTAGTGGTTAAGTTTTAGAGGGTTTCTGATTGAAAAGTTCAAATCCCAGGCCCACCAAGCTGCCACTGCTGGTCCCCTGAGCATGGCCCTTAACCCTCAGTTGTATAAAAAAAATGAGACAAAAATGTAAGTTGTTCTGGATCAGGGCATCTACCAAATACCATAAATGCTAAATAGCTAATGCTATGTTAATGAAAAGTTCATCATAACAAACATATTCTAACCTCTAACATATATAACATTACTGATAACTTTAACACTCTTTTATACATCAATGCTCATTTATACATCTGAGCAGTTGAGGGTTATAGGCCTTCTTAAGTGCCCAGCAGTGGCAGATTGGTGTCCTGGGATTGTGATTCTCTGTATCTTTCAATCTGTAGTCCAATGATCCATCTTAACCTCTGAGCTTCTATAGCCCCATGTGTACGTGTATATACACGGTGTGCTAATATTTTCATACATGCGGAATTAACACTTTTAATCAACCATCAGGAAGCTTTCAGAAGATTGCGATGAACTTGGCAGGACAGGAAACTTGGCAAACACAACACACATGACACTGTTGCCAAACTGGGGGCCAAATTTAGGAGAGTTGACTCGGTGTGTATTTACATTGAAATGGCAATCATAGAGGAATGCCTTTTTAAAATAATGTTGCATTTTGCTAAAAAGTATGGAGACTTCTGAAACATATTTGGAATTTCTATACTTGTGGAATCCCACCTCTTTTTAGCTATCATTTTTAAGGTATTTAATGCATTTTGTTGTAAATGTTAATATCATCTGTTTTATATGTTTATTGTTACTGTCTTGTTGTTATATGTTTATTGTCTAGTCTACTGTCTGAGATGTGGCTGAGTGTGCTTAGTACACTATTCTTGCACACATGACAAGAAAGCTTTCAGTCTTGAATGGTGAATGTGGAATCATTACATGGTTTTCTTAATCTGTTTAAATGGAGAATCTGCCATACATGGTCCTATCAAGCAGCTGTTCCTATAGAAATGAAAACACATTTAGAACGAGCTTATTAACAGAAACCTGTGATTTGCAGCTGCAAATCTGATAAATGGAAATCTTTACAAAGTCTTCTGGACTGAACAAGGCCTAGGACATGAACTCTGGACCAGTCTTTAGATGTTTCATCATCATTCCAGTCACACCACTCTCTTCTGGTAGCCCAGCTTCTATTCGGGTGCGAACAGATACCTGTCACGTATGAAAAATAGGACGCCTCCCTAACAAATGTCTCATTCTCTGCAGATTATTTACTTTTAATGGGCGTGGGATGAGAAAAGCACTTAATATGTGGTCACAGAGGCTGTGATGTATGGGGTCAGCCGAGTGACGGTGGCAGCGACAGTTTGCTCTTTAATAAATCTATCAGGGCCTGGGGTTTAATAAATTGCATTATAAAATCTCTATTCATCCCAGAAAAAAACAGCCCATAGACACTAATTTATGTTTATTTTTTTAGATACTCTTTTTCATCATTCAGAATTGATTTACGAGCGTTTAATTTTATTTAATATGTGTATTTATTAACACAAAGGATATATTCATTATTGAAAAAATATACAACTGTTGATTTAATGCCACTGGTTGGAGTGAATTTAATCTTAATATGATAGTTAGGTATTTTATTTTCACGTTGTACCAACAACAAAATTATTATTCCTCACACACAGCATTTAGCTTTCTGCGATTAACGTGTGGAAATGTTCAAAACTATTATTAATGTCCTAAATGCTGATGGTAATATCGCTTCAAATTCCACATTGAAGAGATGAGATGACTTCTATCATTTGTCTTATTTAAATACCAAATGATAACACATTCCTCCTTCGATTCACGGAGAGATTAATATTGCTCAGATTTTAAGTGCTGACTAATCAGAGCAATTTCATGAAAGCTTAATCAAAATCCCAAAATCTGCCATCAATCTTCCTAAAAGAGTCTTAGTGGATGATTTGCAATTTAAATGTCCGTCCCGTTTTTTAGCATTTTTTTTCTTCCTAACCTCTGGAAATGGGTTGCATTTGAGCTGGCCATCATTCATCATAGATGTGTCAGTATTAATTATGCTGAATGTGATGTAACTGTAACGAGTGGCATTTTCACTGCCTTTATTTCGCCAGGTTTCGTTTCACTGCAGACTATGAAAATCGCTTCACTTTTTTAGGAGAGTTTCTTTGAAGAACACTGTCCTGTAAAATTCAATCTCATCAGGATAGTGATATTTCAAGGGGAATCAAACTTGTACTCTCGGGCCAAGACAGTGACTGTACTAGATTGGTCAGGACCCAAGCTATGAAGATAATACAGCTAAAATAATGAAAGCTTACAAGCCTCTGGTTTAGAATGGTGCACATTGTGTGTGTCCTCATTTGGCTTTTTGGAGTTGTTCAGTGTCTCAAACAACCTTGCTGACGTGGTTTCTGACTCTGTACAACTCACTGTTGTCTACAAACACAAGCGAAACGACAGGGTGACAGAAAGAAAACAGTCAGTAGGCCACCTTAAAGCAGAATTGCTTTCTTGCCAATCAGATCATTTAGTGTCACTCCCTAACTTCTAAATTCTATCCCTAACCCTGTGCTCATGCTAGTCGGCAACAAGCTGCTTGTATCACTTTCAGTTTGTGTTTCTTGCAGTTGTGTAGCTAGTCTAGTGACCACCACTGTTGGCATTCCTCCAGGTACTCCAGTTTTCTTGCTAAAACCTGAAACTAACTATAAGGTCTTAAAGATAAATCTAAAAATCCTAAAAACGAAACCTTAATCTAAATCTTAAAATTCTACAAATTCTAAACCTTGACCCCAAAATCTGAATACAAGCCCCTAGCCTACAATTTACATTTCCCATTTACCCCATTTACAATCCTCAATATCTCAGAACAATAATAAAAACAATAAAAAAAAATCTCTAAAATAATGAAGATGGTGATGATGATTATTATTATTAAATCCTGAATTAGAATTTGATGCATAAGTATGTGTCAAAACCCCCAGAACCCTCTGTCAAATGGTTTAGGAGGCAAAATGAAGAGAAGAGCTCATTGTTGGGGATCCGCCTCTACTGCCACTTGTTGATGGTGAAGGTGAAGATGAATCACTAGATTATGCACAGGTTCACGCGCTTACTAAATGAGAAAAGTGGCATCGGCTGACATGTGCGACCGCCTTCACGTCGTCTCTTTTAATAACCTGTAATACTGTAGCAGGACATTTTAGCCATCGCGAGACTGATTGATGGCCTTTGGAGCAGTACAGGAGCAAAGTAAATCGACCAAACTGCTAAACATATCAATTATTAAAAAAGGCGGGGTTCGCCTCCAGACCTGCGGAGGAGGGGAGGAGGGGGGCAAATGGCCTTTATTTAATATCATTTCATTACCAAAGGGCAATTTATACTCTATTGACTCGAGACAGTGTCTTTTCATGTGCGGAAATTGTCTCACGTTGCAGATGAGATGTTGATTCAGGAGCCGCCACAAGAGCAAACATGACATCACATATCCGGGAAGATCGAGCAGAGGCCAGAGATGAGAGATGATATCCAGCGATGGCAGTCGATTTTCCTGGCCATTTTCCACCAAGTCAAACAATTCGGATAATTGAACAGAAAGGCGATGTTTTTCTGATACCTATCATGTGGAGGAGAATTTCGAAGCGACGTTTTCATATTATCACGCACTCTCGGATGTTTTGACACCACAAGATCCTTCACTGCCACTCAAGTCTATCAACGTCAGGAGAAGGGGCTTAGTCACAGACTCATATATTCGGATTAAATAGTCAGAGTCATTACACAGAAATGTTATTGACCTTTTAAAGATACAAGTTTAATAGCTTTTTTTCTCTCTCTCAAGCCGAAACAGCGGCTCTACTTATGAAGTCTCGGGAGGATTTCCTTGAAACGGATTCTGTCTGTTTATATTCGTCATCGTGTTTGGAGACGTCGTGGAGCTGAAAATGAATTACAATAAGACTACAAAGAAAACAAGGGAGGAGATCAGGATTACGAGAAAGGCCGCTAATTTTCCGCTTGATAAAACCTGTCTTTTTTTGCACAGATCAGTTTATGATGTACTAAAGTGCAAAATCGAATCAAAAGAAGAAATAAATATCGTAATTGTGAAAGTCCAATAGGACACACAATAGCTGCAATGTTGGCTAAAATGTGCTGTTTCATGTTAAGATAAATATAATATTAAGTATATAATGTTTTTACAGAACTTACATTTAGCTGGTTCTTTATAATGTGATAACCAATAAGCTAACTAGACAAAAAGACATTAAATATAACTAGCAGTTATACAACATTGGGCTGGTATTGGAGCAGGGTTAAACTTCAGTAGCTATCTTGGCAGTAAAATATCTGCTATGTCAGCAATAAAACCTGACAGGATATGTTGTTATAAAATAATCCCAGCCAGGGTTGTGTAATAATGCTGTTAAGTTGATTATCTAGCTACCACAACCTATCTTGAAGCATTTTATTATAACTATATAACAGCAATATCAATTCTTCCTATATAACAGCAAAACAACAGCCATGGCATTCATTTTTTATTTTTTATATTATTTACCTGCATTCCGTGTTATAGAAGGTCCATGAGGCAAGTTTATTCCTGTTATATTACTCTAAAATAAGCCATTAAATATAGATATCTGTCTAATTAATTGTACAGAAGGGATGATATTAATATAGCTAAATATATTTCATATATTTAACTACTATCACTCAGTAAAATAAAGCATTAGCTAGGGTCTTGACTATAGTCATATGTTTAGTGTTGAATAAAGCAAGTTTAGAAATACAGATAGTGTTTAGTTACACCAAATGATCGCTGATATTGTAAAAAAAATTAACTAGTTAGTGCTGGATTCTAACTATAGTAGCTAAACATAATTAGATTAAATATAACCAGATGTTTAGTGTTACACTAAAAGAGATTATAAATAAATATTTATCTTGACAGTTAACTAACTGCTATCAGGCTAAAAAAATAAAGCGTTAAATAAAGTAATGTATTAATTATCGCTTGTGTTTAGCATTACACCCTTGATAATGCTGCATGATTAATAATAAAATAAATAATAAACTTTATTTTTTAATAATTAGCTATCTAGCTTGTTAAATATAGGATTTAATCGTAGCTATTAATTTTTTTTACACTGTAAACTGAGCAAAATTTGTAACTTGAATAAGATCCTCAAGAGTCGCTACCAATAGCTGTATCTTATGTTTGTACATCCCATATCTGTTTCATTAACACAATTCCTTCATGCTCGAAATTTGTATGAATCCACACGAGACTCGGCATCTCCTGAGAGCGGTGAGCCGTACGGCAGGATGGGTGCACTCACTGCGGACTTTCTCACACCTGGCTGCTGTCAAAGCTGGTGCACTTATTCACCATCTCATCAGCACTTAGCTTTTTTCAATTTCAGGCCCAAGGAAGTTACAGCTCTTTGTACAAGCGCCTGCAGTAATTGAATTTGCCGCAGAAATGGCCGGCTGGAAAATTTCATTTTCTTCCCCTATCGGCCGTGTATGAGGACCGAGCAGACAGGCACCTCCCCTCTCTAAACTTATCTTATCTCTCCCCCATCTTCCCATAATGGTCAATCTCTCTCTCTCTCTCTCTCTCTCTCTCTCTCTCTTTCTCTCTCTCTCTCTCTGTCTTTCTGGCTTATTCGGCAGAAGACAGACTTACTGCCTGTCTTGCCTTTCTCAATCCCTCTCTCTGTCTGCACAGCACGTTACTCCTCAGAGGGACAGCCTGGACACCCCCCCCCCTTACGATTCTCCCCCTTTTCCTGGTGCCTCATCCAAATCCTCAGCCTCGGATAATCTCCGTGAGCACGAGGGGCTTGTCACCGTGGCTGTTTTCCCCCCTAAATGCCTTCCACAAATAATGGTTTTCGGAATGAGCATTAACAGGCTTGATTACACGAAATGGCCCTTTTAATTTACAGCGGGCAGCTATTGATCACAGGAGTGCAGATTAAAGCGTTCAATGAAGCCGGTGATGAGGTATTAAGCAGCCGAAGCACCTCCTCAAGGGAACCAAAGGGGGATTGCAGGAGGAGGAGGAGGAGGAGAAGGAGGAGGAGGCTGCTTGTCTGGTCTGTCTGTCGGTCGGTCGTTCGTCCCCCAGCCTGTGTACAGTTATTCCCCTGTAATGAAGTGCCTCTATGCAGCAGCATGAAGCACAGGCAGGAAAAATAGATTGGAGATGATGAGCTCTTCAAAGTCATTTCTCGCTCTCTCATTCCGTCTCATGCCCTCGGCTCCTCGCACCGTTTTTCACGACCTCTCCCCAAAAAAAAAATTCCTGGGGATTTACTTAGCTGGACCGATGCAATTTTTATGACCTTATTGCTTTTTTACTCCGGTAATAGTTTTGAATCAATTTATCAATCCCAGGGAACCATCAGACATGTTGCCCTCAAAGATCAAGTCCAGGTCATTTCATCAATTCACTCAGGTGCACCCAGATGGAAAGTGACGAGAAATAAATAAATAAATAAAAAGGGCGAAAAAAAAAAAAAGCACCCGCCATCCTGAAGCCTTCAAACTGGACAACATTGTAGCACAGTTATTTGTTACGGAGTTACTTTCTTATCTCTGCTACTTTCCTATAATCATCACAGAATTTATGATACTGTAATGAAAACCCCTAAATCTGGTGTCACCGTCAAGGTCTCCTCCATATGTTATCGCTCAGGATTTTTTTTCTTCCCCAGTGTTAAAAGCATTACATAACTTAAAGATGTCATTGAATACAAATACACGATTTGCCCAAAACAGATGACGTGTTCTAATATGAATACAAATACAGACATGAAATAGGAGTTTCATGTTTTTTCCTGTCTATTTGATAGATCTAGTTGATCCTATCTGGACACGAATCTTGTAGGACTCAACACAAAAAAATCACATTAGCAGGAGGTTTTTTACTTTCATGCCATGCAGGTGTGCTCATGAGCAGTGAAGCTCATGAGACAACGTTCATGTAGTGTTCCTTAGTATCTGCCTGCTCAGGGTGGTGTTGGTTTAAATTACACTTTGTTTATAGTTTGTGATAATGAATGAACTCAATACTTGTTAGAACACTACAGGCAGATATGAACAATAATACTATATGAACAGCAGTAAAAATTACTGTTTTTATATTTCTCCAATTAAAAAAAATTCTGAAGTGGAGTGGTATAGTTCCTGAGGTTAAGCAAGTGCCAGAGCTAGAATTCACACTGCATCTGGATTTTTTCTCCCTGATGATTCTTGTGACATTGGGTTAGCTTAAAAAAATTCAACATTAAAAAAAAACCCTCTAAATGGTGCTGACTTTGTATTTAAAGCCGAATACAAATAGAGAAATAATAAAAAAAAAAAGTCTAGTGTTTAAACTGTGGCTAAACGCTGCTTCCTGACTTCTGTTTCTTATTAGCTCCATTATCCTACACATGCTTTTACATTTACAAAAACAATTATACAGTAAAGGCAAGAATAATATCAGCTCCATTTTCTGTTCTCTCTACGGCGGAATCCGTAATCAGTTTTGGCTCCGTTTATAAATTTTATGCCCAGTTCACATTTAGTTGATTTAAAAAACATTTTCTACTGGCCATTTTTTGAGAAAAAAAAACTCCTCCGGCTCAGTCGCTGAGGATTTATTCTGTGTGTTTGAAAGTCTTTTAATTTGCCCGTATTCCCCTGATGTTCTTTCTTTGTTTGGCTTGAACAAATGCCAATTAATGTTCCATTTCCCCATGCAGGCAAATGGGATCTGAGCTCCCTAATGCAATTGTGATGAATTATCTCAAGCGGCTACTGTACATCGAGTAATCGTAATGCAATAACGTGATAATGACAAAATAGCTTTTAGTGCCTGGCTTTTAAAAGGACCTGCATTTCTTACGTGATTTAATTTCCAGAGCATCTATCAGTAAGGGACGCTTAAATGCCTCTTTTTTTTTGTCATATTGTGCTTTCTGTCTAAGAGGTGCAGATCACTTTCAAATTTTTATGCTGCTTATTTTGTCATGGTGTCAGACTGTAAATATCGAGCATGTCCTACACCTAATAAAACATCTGCATCTGTATGAAGCTTAGCATATGGTGTAGTGTAAGGACATGCCCTTCACTGTGCCCTGGCCTTCCTCCCTCCTTTACAACAGTGCAATAAGTCTCCAAAGGCCCCGCTGGATCGGCCCCTAATGAGCCTCTTTAAGGCTGTTTGAATTTCTAATGAATAACTCAAGGCACAAAAATAAACACATTGCTATTGATCACGCCATGAGGATTTAGGATAATCTAATAAACCATAGCTGTGTGTTTGGCTCCGGCTCCGGAGCCGTGTGTTCTCACAACAGGGGGCTGCGCTCTCAGCCCTGTTATTACTGTACGCTTCGTCTCTCCAGATCAAACCCACGGCTCTGATATCTCACACCTCCTCCTGCTCTCTGAACCGTTCACATCCCTACAGCGTGCTTCGTCAGATTTCAGCTCAAGATCCTGTCACGTGAAGTCAAAGACTTTTAATATCAAACAATTATGCCTTTTTTTAACTTAAACAAATATCGCTTTTCTCAGCGGTGAGGAATGCTAGAGTCGGACAGAAATATACATTCAGATATTGTGTTTGGCCTAAATGGTAAATGAAATTGAAACATTAAGACTTTATTTTGCACATTTGTATGTAAATCAAGAACCACTAGTGAATAAGAAGCAAAACATAAATATAGAAATAATACTAATCCAGCAAATTGTTAAATGGTCGTTTTTATTAAAACTGAAATAGAAATATTAATAGAATTACTATCATTCTATCAATTCCCTGAAATTATTTGGATGGTGGGACTTTTCCTTATTCACCAAATTGTATTTCTACCAAAAGCTAAAATATTTAAACAAACTAATAGTTTTAATAACTTTAAAAAAATACTATTATTACAATTGTCAATTCTTTTTTGTTTGGGTTGCATCAAATTAGCATTGTTTCATTTGTGTGTATTCCTACAAATGTACAAATTTCCATTTGATTTATTTACATATATGACACTGCACTCCATTACATGGAACTCTGTACTGAGTTGCATTTCCATATTTATTCAGCTGTAATTACTCCGCCTGCATCAGTCACACGTCAGCATTATGCTGTTAGTGACAATGTAATAAATGCTAATGTGTGAAACAAAGCTTCAGCATCAAGATGTGTCACTGGATTCAGGTGTAGTGAATACTGCACTGTGAAAAACATGCAATCAATAAGAAAAAAAGATGCTAATCTGGAGCCTATAAGCCGTCATTACTTGCTGGAACGATACACTAGCCTTACAACTCTGGTGTAAAAGAGGATTGGATACTTATTGGATAAATTTGTGGTAAAATTGAGTTCTCAATTCATTTCAATTATTGTTTAAAAGTAACTGAAATTGATTTAGAGATCATTCCAGCAACAAAAAAGGGAAAAACTGCAGTATGAGTAAAATCTGCTTTTAACTATACATTCTTAAAGTATTTAATAGTCAGTTACACAAAAGAACCTTACTGATGTTTAATGACATTGTGTAAATGAAATTTCCAGTATTTAAAGGCATATTATCAAAATTCTTATATTATAAACTATATTATAATAATAATTATTTATTCTAACTAATATATATTTAGTACCTCTCTTTTTAATTAGATTTTATTTTTTTTCCAGAGCAATTTAATGCCATTTGGGAGGAATATTTCTTTATTAAATATTTTATTTCTAATTTATATTGTTCCATTCTCTTTTGCCAAATATTTAATTGAAATGAGCTTTTAGCTATTTACAAAATAAAATCCTCTTTAATTATTTAAAAACATCACTGTGTGTGTGATGAATCCCTGATCTCCATTACTGCTGCTCACAATCACATTCTTCTTTCTGCAATGAAATAAGAAACTTCACCTAAGGATGGTTATGAAATATTACATTTTTTCATATGCAGTCAGGCTTTTTGAATTTGTACTTAATTCCCAGCTTGCTGTGTCGCGTGTCTGCTGTTAATTTGTACTTAATGTATTAAAATGTTATGCAACATGTTTGAGTAACAGATGAGTGCAGTCATGGCTGAGCTGCATGATTGATTATTCAGTGACACTACCTGCTAGTTTTTGACTCATCCCTGTAAAATCTCTCTCTCTCTCTCAGTGTCCCGGGGGGTTACAGAGATCTCCGGACAGTAATAGGTCTTTAGGGTGTGTGCTAATGAATATTTAAAAAGCAGTTTACATGCAGCTGTGTCGAGCGCTCCTGGTTAAACGGTATATTAGCATCAGTCATGCACGCAGCTTTGTCTTTACAGCCAGGCAGTTTTAAGAAAGAAAAAATGTTTGTTTAGGTAATTACACAATAATTAATCTAAAACATTAGCAGCTGTCCTACAAGGTTTTTTTTGGTTTGTTTGTTTGTTTGCTTGCTTGTTTTAAATGGATTGTATTTATTTATATTCATTGTGAAATTTTGGTACCAGTAAAGTTTAGTTTTCTTATAAAATAGATTGTTTATGAAAGCAGCATCTAGCTAACATACTGTTTATTTATTTATTTATTTATTTATTTATTTATTTATTTATTTATATATATATATATTCATTGTCAAATTTTGGGACCTGTAAAGTTTCGATTTGTTTGTTAAATTAGTTTTTAGAACATCTAAAATTATTAAAATAATTATATTTAAACATTATTTTTATTATACACACACTTCTAAATTATATATTATATATGTTCTTGGTGCTGGCAAAAGTTTAGGAATTCAATGTAATTTTGGGACAAGTGTTGTTTTTGCTGCCTAGTTTATACATTTATACAAATAATTTTTATTGTCCATTTTTCCATTGCAAATTCACATTGCAGAAATCGCAACATTCTTCAGCTTGTAAAACAAGCAATTAAACAATATTTGGGAGGAAAAAAAACCCTTTACATTATTAAAATGTAGTTCTGTTATTTCAACCCATCATTTCTTCTAAACTTTTCCAACCTCCAGAAACTCCATGTTTACTGTGTGATGCCTTCTAAAATTCCCCAGGAGGAACATCAATCTTCTTCAGCAATGGCCTTGTGGTGATGCAGCTCTTTTAAACTCGGGTGGGGGCGACACGTGGGCCAATAAAGAGGTCACGCCGGTGTGTAGCTGATCCAGTAGGGTATGTGACCTACAGAAAGAGCTCCATCAGTGCACAGGCTCTATTATTAAACCTCCATTTCTCTGTCTGTCTCTCTCTCTCTCTCTCTCTCTCTCTCTCTCTGTCTCTCGGAGGTCAGCCTCAGAACGAGCATTAGGCTAAAAACAGCTAATGTAATTTAGGAGCATAACAATGCAGGGATATCGCGAGACAATTCTATTAACAAGATATAAATCACGGCGAGGGTGAGGGAAGTGTTTTTTAATTGATTGATGGAAAAGACCGATCTATAGGTTTTCGGAAGACTAACAGCCGTTTACCGTCTCCTCCGCAGTAAAAGATGGAAAAAAAGCAAAAAAAGAGGAGAAAGATAAGAGAATTACAGCAGGCAGGCTGGGGGATAAATTATTCAGAGAAGATAATCATTTTGTGCTGACATTACTAACGTGAAGAAGCATTTAATCTGTGTGTAGAAGAGTCCACTGCTTTCATGTAGAGGGCCTCGGTGAGGGTTTTATACAGCTGTAAAATATTCCTGCAATCAAACTTCCATGGTTCCTATTCATTAGTCTTATAGATATCAATACAATAGTATATATTTTTTTTTAAAAAAACCAAAAACCTGTTGGATGTATTATTGTTTTAATTTAATACTTGTTGCATTTTCTGGGTGGTAATAATAATAAATAAAATTTATAGCTCATCCTGCACTAGTGTTGTGTTTATTTAATTAAATGCTCTCTTGAATCTATATGTCCCGCCCCATGGGTGTGTCTTGCTCTACAGAAGCAGATCATTAGGAGTAAACATGGTATGTTGATGTGTTCATTGTATTACTTTTCTCTTTTCCAACCATGGCTTGCTGGAGAGAAAATGGTTCATTTGAAAGAGGACTGAATGGCCAATTCATTTCTAGCATTATACACCATAAGTAATAATGTACATACAGTTCCTGGGGGTTAGGGGTTCGATTCACACCTCTGCTCTCTGTGTGTAGAGTTTGAGTCTATGTGTGGGGTTTCTTCCATGTACTCTAGTTTCCTCTCTAGTCCAAAGACATGCTCTGTACGGCGACTTGCATTACTAAAGTGTTTGTAGTGTGCAAATGTGTGCCTTGCAATGGTCTGGCACCCTCTCCATGGTGTCCCAGGTTCTCCAAGAAATACAGAAAGTAGATGAATGGATTCATGTTAACTCCAACAGACATAGGTAAAGATAGCGATGAGAAATCCCTCACTGGTGAAAAAACTCTTCACTGTTTTCCATACAGTATTTAGCTACATTCATTAAGTTACTATCAGCTCCATTCGGATTCAATGTGTGTGTGGTGTCTCTCCAAAGCT
Organism: Hemibagrus wyckioides; assembly: GCF_019097595.1. Lineage (NCBI taxonomy): Eukaryota > Metazoa > Chordata > Actinopteri > Siluriformes > Bagridae > Hemibagrus > Hemibagrus wyckioides. The sequence goes on from NC_080727.1 coordinate 13,772,580, forward strand.
TTAGCCATTGTGTAAATCAGTCAACATGACATCATCTGCCTTTCTGTTTCATCATGAAATTCTGTATATCCATTTTATGAAATCAGATCATTAACAATGATGTTAAATAGTAGAATAAACTTCAAACATAAGGGAAAGTGGTTAGGTTTCGGTGCTAATTCCAAAAAAGCAAAAGAGCAAGAGCTAGTCACCATTTTCCAGCAATAATCAATTCTACATTAATGAGAAAACCAGTGTAAGTAGTGGAGACATCTGAGCAAATGATGGATTCAAATTCCCAGAATGCAATGCAGCTACTGTATATGACACAGTTGCACTCAGTTATAGTAATGACTCAGTTTGAAGACTCTAGTTAGCGATCTAGATTTATAAAATGAATCATGGACGACATTAAAGATGTTAATTCAAATGATTTATAGGCAAGTCAGTCATAGAGGTCATGATTTTTGACTTTAACTCTAGTACTTTCCTGTATGGAAAGAAAAAGACAAGACAAATCAGTTCATAAACACATTCACTGATGCAAACTAAAATCTAAACATCTACTGAAAAGAGAGACAGGAGCATGCTCATGTATTCCATGTAAACATCCTGTTTCTCCTGAAATCAACAGATGTCTCCATCTGCCGGGGTAGCCCTCTGTTCACTCACTCACTCACTCACTCATTCACTCACTCACTCACTCACTCACTCACTCACTTACTTACACACACACACACACACACAAACATTTCTGCAATGTATACTCATATCGATCTCGGCATGGATCCCGTCGTGTCAGGATGATACACATTATTTACAAGTGTCCCTCCTCCAACATTATCCATTTCTCACCTCTCTTCAAAGGGTGATTCAGAGGAGAAAGAAACACACACACACACACACACACAAAAAGAATAGAGACACACAAGAGCGATCTGATAACCATCCACCATGATAAATTATGAGTGTTACACAAAAGAAAATGACAAACGGGGCACAGGCGGTGGGCCGAAAGTTAACAAGGGGCTGATCTTCGGCAGCGCGCGTTATCATCTTCCCTGCGTGTTTATTGCAGTCAGCCGTCTTATTGCCCAGCATCCTGACGTTGACTGACAGCTTCTATTAAAGCAGCGTGTCCCTGCAGGGAGCAGATACATTAAATAAAACAGTTATTGCTCCTCCTTGTAAAATACGGCTGCTAAATAGCCTCTGTGAGCAAGACGCTTTTGAGTTTTAATTTGAGAGACGGCTTTCTAACAGCGGCGCAATTGACACTGGCCTTTGTTTCCCGTTTGTAATGATTGTGTACATATCACAGGTTGAATTGATGGTCCTGTCTACTCATGGGGCTTTGTTTGGATTTAATGTGCGCTTTACCGGCAACGCCTGGACATGGATTTTTATCTCTCTCTTCTCCCTGTCTGCTCTTCCCCTCCTCTTTCCTCTCCTCTGCTCTCTTTCTCCTCATCTTGTACTCAGTTATGTCTCTTATCAGGAGCCGGTGCTCTGGAGTGGCCCAGAGCTCTCATCTGGCTACGAGATAAGGCTTTTCTTTCCATGTGGGTTGCATGCATGGCAACACAACAACACAAAGGTCCTTGTTAGAGCTCAGCTACAGAAACGAGCTCTGAACGGTGCAGTAATAATGATGTATTCGTTTCAGGACACTGATGTCCGACGTTGTCATCCTCCCCCCGTGTAGCTCGGTTATCTTGGTGCTGACAGCGGGGCAGCTGCTGCTCCTCTCCACCGTTTGGTGTCATGTCCGCCGGGTTGTGTGCGCTGCATATTAAAAGCTTGATGGAAGCAGTTAAATACGTGCTTAATGGCAAGGAGCTGGCAGAATGAAAGTACAATTGAATTAGCGCTTAAGATGGTGTGCATTACACAGCGAAGTCTCTCCTGGATGTCAGGATTCGGAAGCATGACATGACTTAATTAGCACAATTTTTTCTGACATTTTTATTTTATGAAGTACATCAGGCTGAAAGTGAGCACTGATGCTCCTGATATTGTATTGAAATAAGGCACATCTGAGTCAACACATCCTCTAATAATCACCGTATAGAGATCTGCAGGAAAGCTAAAATATAACTCTTTAGAATGTTGATAGCTCGGCGTTTCGCATCTTACCAATAGCTTCATCTTGAAGTTCAGAGTTTGGTGGAAGTACAAGGTGTGACAAGATGTTTTTAAGATGAACTTATTCCAATATTTTACACTTGTTTACAGAAGGTGTGGTTGAACCAAAAAAAAAGGTTGTTTACGGAGACTGTGTGATGCATGCACATAGGTTATTAGCTTCTTCATGTTCGCACTGATTGCAATTTAATGACTTTGTTGTGAGATTTTTTAAACTGCTTAGTTTAGATGAATTTTATTTTAAAACATCTACGCGCTTCCTTGATTGTAAACTCTCTTCCTAATAATAGTGACAATGATAATCGTAATAATATTATCAATATTAATTATTCCATCCATAACAACAACTATATCTATTTCCTGACTCCTCAGATGTTTGTCTCACACCTCTGTGGTTGGGGTTTGGTCATTATCTCCCTATGCTTTAGGGGTTTCCTCTGGAAATCCAGTTCAAAGACGTGTGTAGTAGGCTGACTGAATCCGTATGACTGAATTTGTCCATAGTGTGTGAATGGGTGTAAAACGTCAGGTACTGAGCGTTCACTAGCATGACTTAACTTGACTAGATGATGAGAGTTGGTCTTATATTGCCTATTTATAGAGAATGACTGATGCTTGTTTCGGTGTGAAAACTAATTGTGAAAAATAAAGTCAGAATTGCGATTATGTTAATTTTATGATAATTGTGAGAAAAAAAAAGTTGAGATTTAAAGTCATAATTGTGAGATATAAAAATCGCAATGACAGGATTAATTTTTTTTTCGCTGAGGCGAAACTGGTATCCATAAACATTACATGACATTATGTAAATGTTCAGGACAGTTTAATGAAAATGCAAAGTAGCCCATGGTATCATCTGAAGACTTTCAGCAACTTTTTTGAGTGTGCATTGCTTACTTTTCCTTTAAAGGAGTTAATGCAGCCTTAGCAACATTAATCTTCAAGCGCCAGACATGCCATGATTGATCGACTATATTTTGGGCGAAGGGACATTCTGTACATCTAATATCATCCAAACTGGTTGTATAAGGTAGGAATTAAGTGTCTGATGCTGACTGATACAAAACATGATCTTGTTTTGATAAGGATATGAAATGTCATGACATGTGAATAAAATATTTCAGAGAAAGTGGGATTGACCCAGAGGTCAGAAGAAAGTATTGAAATAATGTATCATAGGCGCTCGCTTCTGTCATGGAGGAAATCGGCTATTTGCTGTACTCCATATCAAAACCTGCTGATTTTTCATGGAATCGTATGTGCAAATATGGGCATGACATTTTAGTCGTGTCCTAAAAGTAACATACGATCGTCTCCTAGCCCACACTGTTGAGATCACGGCTGCTGAATACGGCGTCCTTGCTGACGGACTGGACACTTGCTCGACTTCAGCCATTAACCCGAGAGAGCGAGACAGTTTGCTCGGCCGTCGCGCGCCACCAGCACATTTATTGCCAGGGGACAGACTAATGGAACCTGGCTGAGGTGTGTTAACAATTTTTCTATCGATTAATGACGGGGAATCACAGCCAGACTGAACTTAGCCCATGAGATTTAGTGGCTTTTAAGGTAGTAGGGATGAATATAATGCTTTAGAAAGAGCTTGTGCACAGGAGATATATGACACCTGCTACATTAAGCTACATTAAGCTTTAATACGTCTTCATTACTGGCAGGCCGCCGGAGCCCCTCAAGGTTGAAATAGAGATCCACCTTTCATTATGCCACCCATCATCGCCCTGCGCAGGAGATATCAAATAATAATGGAAGTGGTGAAACAGTTCTGCCCGACTTGTTAATGTTAATCGATGCATTAAATATTAAGGATTTCCATAATGGGACGTCGAGCAGCTGCTGCGCCGTGTGCTAAAGGCAGAGTCCAGATTTCCCAGAATTCCAGCGCAGATCCAAATTTTTTTTCTCCTGAGTAATTAAATAAAGTGGAGCATAATCACTGACCTCATCACCTGTGACCTATGACCTCAGCTGAGGAATGTCCGATTTATGACACATATCTAAATAGACACTTCATACTTTTGGTCTGCGTGATTAGTAGCTGCTTTAGAAAGATATCTGTAAATAAAGAAATTCATTCAAATCTTGAATCTCACATGACTGGGACAATAATTATTATTGCTATTAACAGCATTACCATTACATTATTTTATTTAATTATTGGTGTTTGAATTAATATATATTACATCCACATAATGTAAAAGAAAACCTAACTGATCAGATCACGCCTTCTTACTTTGCTCCATGGTCCAGTTCTGATACCACATGCCCACTGAAGGCTTTTCAGCAATTTGTCCGGCAATAGCTCTTCTGTGGGATCAGACTAGCCTTCACCCCCCATGCACATCAATGTGTCTTGAGCTCCCATGGCCATGGTACTGGTTTACTGGTTTTCCTTCTTTGAACCGCTTTTCGTAGGTACTGACCACTGCATACCAGGATCATCAGAAAACACCTGCTGTTTTGTGGATGCTCTGACCCAGTCGTCTTGCCATCACTAGCCCAGATCTGTACCTTAATCTGTACCTGTATCTTAATTGCTCATTAATATGACATTTTTCTAATTCTGAACTGTCCAGTTTTGATGAGCCTGTGCCCATTGTAATCGCAGACTCTTGGTCCTGCCTGAAAGAAATGAAATACTCAATCCTCTCTGTCTGGCACCAACAGCTGTGCTATAGGCACTCCTGACCTGTATCTAGATGATTTAATGCATTGCTACTGCTACTCATATTGCGGGCAAAAGAATTTAGAGAGAAACTTTATTTGTTACTTTGTAGTTCTGTTGTAATGAACACTGATGATAGATAAGATGGCATAAAGCGTTTCCCACTTGTTGGTCCTATTTACAGACATATGTCCTATTTAGAGACAATAAACATGTCCTATTTACAGACAGAGCTATGGAGGTTTTGCTGTTGTTTTGAAGCAAAACACAGATCACACACCAAAACTCTCTCCCCGTGGTTTGCATTTACACTACAAAAGCACAAACACACGATTCTTTTCAAGCAAACACTCACTGGGATATGGACAGCACACACATGCGGCACGCTGTAGAACCTAAACAGCACGTTCTTGGACACGGCCATATTGGATTCTTGCACACCGCACATGAAGCAGGACAAATAAACGCAGCACAGTGAGCTGGGCGGGCGTGGCCCCTCCCCTCAATCAGCCCTGCCCGGTGTGTAGAAAGAAAACACAGAGCTCTGCAGGACGCCACGCTTAGCCCGGCTGCTACATACCGTGTTTTTTTTTTCCCTCAATGGTCCAAAGGCTTGTGTCCCATTTGCCCTGAACCCCTCTGATGAGAGTAAACGTCTTTTTTGCCTTTTTCATGTTGTCCAAATAGTTACAAATCAGCTGAAACTCAGCACCTCTTTCCAGGACATTCCAGGACAGGGTGTCACCAAGGTTTCACCATCACACTGAAGCTAGTTTGACTTACTATTTTATTCTTTTCATCTCCATTTAAAGGAATAGTTTGGCAAAATATCAAAGTCAGACCCTTTTCCCCCAAATTGTAGTCAATCAAGTTTGTAGTCAAGACCAGTTTGGTGTTTGCTTGAAGTTAAGAAGCAAACATAACTAACAAGTGCTACAATAGAAACCTAAAAAAAACTTCTGTGTGTACAATTCTTTTGTTAATTAAAAAATGATCAGTTGAATATTAAATTATTCTGAAAACATGATGTTTATGAGCTGCTGTGACACTGAAGATCCTGTAAAAGTGAGTCACAGTAATTCACAGTCAAAGCTGTAAGATATGATTTTTGCCAAAACTTTTCTGCACACCATACATCTTATTTCATCACACCACTACCATTAAAAAGAAGCCGTAATAAACAGCAAGCTCACTGAGCTGGAATTAAATACATGCTCTTTGCTAAAGTAGAAAGGCTTAATGCACATTAATGTCTACAATGAAGTCTCATAATACTGAGTAATGCCGAAGAAATTTCCAGAAATTTTGCTGTAAATTGCATTCCAAACCACATATTACTGTAATAAATAGGATGTCTACTCACCAGTGATCTATAATTTATTTAGTCATATTGTACAGAATGTAGTTTGGGGATGAAGCCCAGTATTTCCTCTGAATATATAATACTTACCTCTCACAGCTGTCAGAAGGAAACACAATAGGATACAGTACATTTTTCTATCAGAGAAGGCTGTCATCATTACATTAGATTTATGATAAATCTTTAATTCAAATGGAAGATGTCGATTCAAACTTCAAAATTTGGTTGGGATGGAGCCTCAGAGGTGAAGTGGCTATGTGTAATATTGTGGAATAAAAAAGTACAAAACTTTAGACTAATGCTATGTTCAGACGTACAGCAACTTGCAGCAGCAAAACAACTGCAGAACATTTATTTTCAGTGAGGGCTGGCAACTTACAGCAACATTAGCAACTGCAGTCAGGGCTGACTAGAGATATGGGCGTGTCCAGAGACGTGACAAAGTTGAGAAAAGTTTATGCTAATATGGAGTGACTTGATGGAGTGACTATCAATTGGAGTGAAGACAGTAGAGTGCAGGTGATCCATGACAAAGACCACACACTGCTTCTCCTTCATTTCACCAAATCTCCCTCCATAATGTTTCATTAAGTGGCAAGAAAACTATTTTTTTATTAACAATGGCCTGCTGGTTGCACCACCCATTGTTATTACTATGGCAATGAGTAGTAGGAATAACTACTGACATCTTCTTATACACTGTCTGGTGACTTGCTTAACATCACATACCTAATCGACTACATTTGAAATTTTATAAGATTATAAGATCTCATGCCTTGTTGATTCTTTCCTTGTACACCATAAAGATTCCGCTAAGACAAAAAAAAAAACCCTCTGAGATGTTTAAAATGGCAGAGGAGCTTTTGCAACAATTATTGATGACAAAAAATTCTCCATTTGTCGCGCAGTGGCACTTTTACAGTCTGTAATGTGGAATTGTTGCCAATCTCCTGCCGGGAGCAGATGGGCGAGTCAGCAAGATGGATCAGATGCCACATAAATTGGCGAGTGCCAGCGAAAGTGCCGAGTGCCACGGATGTCTGTGCTTTATAGGCCAGAGCGGAGAGGAAAGCTGCCAAAGGCAACAGCTCAAACTGTCTGCCTGGATTATTCCCTGTTCAGCGCAGTAAGGAATAAATTCTAATGATATTCTCCCTGTTGCCTGTCGGAGGTTTGCCGAAATATAACCATAATGCAGATTTGTCCACTTAGTGATTTGCAAACTATAGAAATATCATATTATCTGTGAGTTGATATAAGTGTAAAAGACACTGTCCCAGTTGAATATGTTTAGTTGGATATTTCATGTCAAACACATTTTTCCCTAACTATAAACACCAACTAAACTGTAATATTTTTAAAATAATGGCAGGTTAAGGTGAAATCTGCGCATATGCATGATTTAAATGGTTGATAGAGTCCTGCAGTTTTATATCGACAGATGTGGAGTTGAATGTGATGCCTCCCATTGCATGTGTTAACATCTGAAGGCCCTGTTTCCTTTCCATAAACACTTCATCTCAGCATTACTGTCAGCATTAGAGGCTCCACCCATGAAATCCAGACCCTCCAATACCTTTTCTACACTTTCCTAGCCACAAGCTTCAGAATCTGTGGATTGTGTATATGTGCAGTTTTGTGCTCCAGTTTCTTGCTGGGAAACAAACTTTAGAAGAAGATTTTTCCGTCCCAAATGGAAAATCCAAGCTGGCTGAGAGAAATTTTTTACAACAGAAATGTTTAGCATATGATGGTGGATTAGACTGCACTATGCTTACAGCTTAGATCATGAACAGCAGGTCTTACCATGTTCTTTTATCAAACAAAATGTGTGTCCCAAATTGCATACTTATGCACTATTCTTTGTCATTTTGTAGTGTGAGTAGTGTGCACTTCAAATAGCTGGATGATGCACTTATTCAGAAGTGTGGAATGTTGGTACGTAGCATACACTCGACATGCTAGGAAAAAGCCAGGGCTACCAGGCGCTGAAACTGCATGAGAAAAACCTACACTAACCTGAAAGTAATGTGAAATAGCAGAGGTAAAACAGCAGGTAAATAAAAATCCCCCAGCAGAAAAAGGACGCAGGATCTTTATGGTAATGCTTACTATTGTTTAGAACTTTATCTTGGTGAACATTGACCTTTCACAAACGTTGCTTTTATAAGCCAATAGAAAACAACAGGCTGGCGATCTGGTCTTTTTCACTGTGTCCTAAACAACAAACTACACAAAGTGTGCTTTTACTATGTACTCTGCTGTCTATGTCTATTAAGTGCATAAGGCTAATATTATCTCAAATTGAATAATAACCTGAAGTATATAATATCGAATGTATCCAATGTGATGCCACTACCTTATTTTTAAAATGTTAAATCACACAACGTGGGCTAATTTAAAAGACATTTTTAAGATGTCTTGTTCATCAGAGTGTTGTCGACTATCTTGAACTTATCAAGCATTTCCCATATAGCCATAGCAAGGGTTCAATCTCATGACTGTTCCTGGTAAACTGTACATGATGGCATCTCTGATAATGACCACTTCAATGCAACACATAATAAAGCACTCATAGATGACAGAAGATTTGATAACCTTGCGTATTTGCTGAGGGGCTTCAGAAAAAGATATGTGATTGGTCACACCAATTTCTGTGAATGTATCTTGACAATATTGACAAAATATAATCTAGTAAATCTAGCAAATATTAGGAGACTGGAGTGCAAGGCTATTTCAGCATCCAATTAGACTCCTGTAGCCAGAACACACACATATGCATTTCAATTTAAGTGTCCTTAAACCTATTTCAAAATTGGAAACTTAGTGCGGGATTGAAGAGTGGGTTTGTGATGTGCTTAAGCTCCACCCTCTATATTCAGTGAGGGAAAAAATTATTTGATCCCCTGCTGATTTTGTACGTTTGCTCACTGACAAAGAAATCAGTCTGTAATTTTAATGGTAGGTTTATCTGAACAGTGAGAGACAGAATAACAACAAAAAAATCCAGAAAAACACATTTAAAAAAAGTTATACATTGATTTGCATTTTATTGAGTGAAATAAGTATTTGACCCCTTTGCAAAACATGACTTAGTACTTGTTGGCAAACCCTTGTTGGCAATCACAGACGTCAGACATTTCCTGTAGTTGGCCACCAGGTTTGCACACATCTCACATCTCAAGGAATTTGGGCCCACTCCTCTTTGCAGATCCTCTCCAAGTCATTAAGGTTTTGTGGCTGACCCTTCAGCTCCCTCCACAGATTTTCTATGGGATTAAGGTCTGGAGACTGGCTAGGCCACTACAGGACCTTAATATGCTTCTTTTTGAACCACTCCTTTGTTGCCTTGGCCGTGTGTTTTGGGTCATTGTCAGGCTGGAATATCCATCCACGACCCATTTTCAATGCCCTGGCCGAGGGAAGGAGGTTCTCATCCAAGATTTAACGGTACATGGGCCTGTCCATCGTCCCTTTGATGTGGTTCAGTTGTCCTGTCACCTGGGGATGGTGTACTTGGAGTCATAGGCAGCATTCCTCCTCCTCCAAACACGGTGAGTTGAGCTGATGCCAAAGAGCTGGATTTTGGTCTCATTTGACCACAACACTTTCACCCAGTTCTCCTCTGAATCATTTAGATGTTCACTGGCAAACTTCAGATGAGCCTGTACATGTGCTTTCTTTAGCAGGGGGACCTTGCGGGCGCTACTGGATTTCAGTAGTGTGTTACCAATTGTTTTCTTGGTGACTGTGGTCCCAGCTGCCTTGAGATCATTGACAAAATCCTCCAGTGTAATTCTGGGCTGATTCCTCACCGTTCTCATGATCATTCAAAAACTCCATGAGGTGAGATCTTGCATGGAGCCCCAGACCAAGATTGACAGTCCTTTTGTGTTTCTTCCATTTGGGAATAATCGCACCAACTGTAGTCACCTTCTCACCAAGCTGCTTGGCGATGATCTTGTAGCTCATTCCAGCCTTGTGTAGGTCTACAATCTTGTCCCTGACATCCATGGACAGCTCTTTGGTCTTGGCCATGATGGTGAGTTTGGAATCTGATTGATTGCTTCCTTCTGTGGACAGGGTGTCTTTCATACAGGTAATGAGCTAAGATTAAGAGCACTCCCCGAGAGTGCTCCTACTGTAATCTCAGCTCCTTACCTGTATAAAAGACACCTGGGAGCCAGAAATCTTTCTGATTGATAGGGGATCAAATACTTATTTCACTCATTAAAATGCAAATCAATGTAGAACTTTTCTGAAATGTGTTTTTCTGGATTTTTTTTGTTGTTATTCTGTCTCTCACTGTTCAAATACACCCACCATTAAAATTACAGACTGATCATTTCTTTGTCAGTGGGCAAATGTAGAAAATCAGCAGGGGATCAAATAATTTTTTCCCTCACTGTAAGCAATACAGTTCCTTGAGCCAGCCCACAACCTTTGTAAAATATGCCAGTAAGGGAACATGTGGTTTGTTTAAGGTAAGAAATAGTTAAAACTGATAAAGTTGCAAGTAAAAGTTACCTTTGAGCTTCCCAACTCCATCAGGACAAGCTCCTGTGGGTGACAAAAAGGACTCAGCGGGATTGGATCAGCTCCAGCATGACACTATTCCAAGTTTATCTCAGGCAGGCAGACATAGACCCTGATCAGGGCTTCATTCTGTGTGCTTCTCTTTAGCACAATTGACTTGTCATGTATTTCACAGCTAATTAGACCTTTACAAATGAGACCTATGTCCACTGATAAGGACGTTGCTAAATTGACCGTAAAAGCGGCCATTCAATCGGGCATAATGAGCGACCCAGCGGCAGTAATCTGGATTAATTAATACGCCTTTATTACAGGCAGGAGATCAGGAGACGGCAGAGTGGGAAAGGGGGAGAAGGCCATTATGGTTCACTATCTGTGTGTTTTGTTCGAACCAGGCGCCGTTAAACACAGGAGTCAAAAGGTGAGTGTAGGATCAGAAGGATTGTTACATTGAGAATCTCTTTTGTTAGCTTATCTCACTATTCACCCAGGCATTTATTCAGCGTCAAAGGACAGAGATCTGTGTATCACAAATATTACACATGGGATCATATGTTATTCACATGTGCTTATGTCATTTCCTGCCTTTTATGTTAAGTCCTGAAATCCAAAAGTGAGTAAAACATGACAGTATGAATAATATGTGACAGTATGAATAATATGTGATAAAAAAAAACACTAGATGTGCAAAGAAACAAATTAGATGAACAAATCAAAAATGAAAATAAATGAATAATTAAAAAAAATAACTTAAAGTTTAAAGTTTTAAGTTAAAAAAGAATTAAAATGAAAGAATATTAAAGATATTACATGTGGAAATAAATGAAGCATGAAAATAAAGGAATCATGTGAAGAAAAATGATGAGAGGTGAATAAAACATCAAGAACTTTTATATAAATAAATCATGTTGAAATATAAATGAATTGAGGGTAACAATTTACAGTAATGGAACATGAATAATCATGCACTAATATCTGAATGAATACTATTGTAGTTAAGGTTAGCTCTTCATTAGTTTGCCTTAATTTGCCATTAGTTCATATTTAAGTATTTTTATTTCAGGTATTAGTAAATGATGATTCATTATTGTACAGTATTACTGAAATATGAAATGTGTAAAAATTCAAGTGAGTGTTCTATAAAACATCTCTTTGCCTCTGGGTGCCTCTCACTGTCTTCTCACATTAGTTGTGCCCACGCCATCAGCTGCAACTCCACAGTCTGTGTGATTACTTGCAGCTTCACTAGTTTTGTGGGATTAAGATCCACTCTCCCTAATCACGTTAAACTTTCATGCACCGTGCAATGGCAATCAGGCACGTTGGTGTGGGATGTCCCCCGGGGGAAGCTTGCATGCGTTTCCACAGCGATTACACTGTTTGTCTCAGGCGATTGTTGGACGTCATACAGCCTGGCAGGACAGCTTGGCTCTGCTCAGCTCAGCTCCTGCTCTGATCTTCACCATGTTGAGGTGGACATTTTATCACCACAAGATCGATAATGCTGGATGGCCCACGATTCACATTCTGTCAGCATAATCAGAGATATTGCAGTAAATTTATCACTGAGCCCTTATAAATACTTTACAATAAATCAACCCCAAGGAATTGTTCAGGAGTGAAACCTCCTGTATCTTATACAAAGTTTACTTGTTAATAGAATTGTAAAGGACTTGCTGTAAAGTTTTTTTTAATCCTTCTCTTAATCTTATCGTGTGCCTGTGTTAATCTTATTTCTCATTCCGAAAGGATTAGCTACTGTTTCAGTTTCAGTTCAGGTGAGAATGGCAAATTAAGTCATCTCTTTCTTTTTTTTTTTCCTGTCGTGTTCATTTTTCTGTCAGCGGATTCGACCTTGATTCCCTCTGAGACTGAGAGTGCTGAAGGACGCTCCAAGTGGCTGACGCTGCACTTCCTCCTGCACGTGGCCTGCCAGGCCTGGCCAGCTCACACTCCCGGGCTGCTGCTTGATGAAGAAAAGTAATCAATGGAGTGAAGAATGATGAAGAAATAAAAGTGGGAGATGGACACGATGTAGAAATCAGTGTGGAAATCAGCTACTGGAGTGACCAAAACTTGGAAAAGAAGGATGGTTAAATAATGCTAAATAATAATAAGCATAATTCCTTCGAATGTTTTTAAAATAATCTCACGTGACACGATAAATGGCTTCACATAATTCACCTCAAAATGAATTAGACCTTTGCTAAATGATCATCTGGCTCACACGGTTGTTGAATCAATAGCAACTCATCATAATTCATATAAGCTTCATGACTTCATGTTCTCATTGTTAAAAGATTAAACTGCCGCAGAAATTCCTCTGTTTCCTCACGAATTGATTTATTCCCTCTTATTAATGAACTTTGCTGCAGTTCCACTTGTCAGGCTCAGCGCTACAGGGGGTCAATAAACCAGAGGAAACTTGATGTTAGTGGATCCAGCTTAAGTGATTCTGTCGTGCTAATGATTCGATACATCAGGACAAACGGCAGACGCTTATAATATGTTGATTCACCGTCGCTAATCTGAATTAAGTGCTGTACTCGCAAGCTGTGAAATGTGAGATTTATAACAGCCTGCTGAGATTTGTATAAATATTTGCCAAATATATATTTGCTAATATTTGATGTTAAAAGTAGATGTGATGAAATTGGGCTCACTGTGAAGCAGTAAATAATCCTGGTTCGGGGGTATGATGATGATGGTAGTGTGTTTAGGACAGCGATATTAAAATAGTAGACTGGTTGTTTTGTGTAAATAGTGATGACATGCAGCCCCGTAATGGTTGCCATGGTGATTGTGTGATACTTCTGGAGACCTATTTGAAGACATCATGCTTGTGTGTGTGCAGTAAAGTGTTAAATGAATAAATAAATATATAAATAATCGAATAACTAACTACACAAACAAACTATTAAACTGCTAATAAGTCTGGAGCCCTCTTTAAGAAAAACTAACATTCTAGAATAAAAGGTGTATCACATATACAGTCTTTTATTTTTCAGATCTGTTTCAAGAAAGCTAAGGAATTTTTTATTTTTTTATTACTAATATTTTCAAGAATGGTTTAAGATATTATTGCACAACTTGTTTCCATCAGTTAAAGTATATGGAAGACCATAACTTTCATTAGCGTGAATTAAAAAAATAGTGCATAGGTCGTTTGTTTGAGTTTCTGGGAGGCTACGCTAAAAGGTGACTAAATTGCTGCCTGCAGCTTTCTGGCTGGTTGTGAAAAATCGGTGAGATGGATTGGCAGAGAGAGATTTAGTTGCGCATGGCAGAGGTCAGTGTATTGTGTATTCTGTGCAGTCAATAATAAAGTTAGGACGTATGCCTGCTGAAAGTTAATGAGCAATCGCAAGGACCTTGAAAAGTCATTTGCATCACAGTGTCGCCTCGTCCGGCTCTAAACCACCCAGGGGAGCTCAAGTCATCATGAAGCAGCCACAGACATGACACACATGGCGGAGAGTTCTCCTGCTCCTAGTCCAGACTAGCTCTGAAACCGTGTGACGTTGTAGTTTATTAAAACATTGAGCTGTGAGAACACATTAAATACATAAAGTGATTCATCAATACTAAACCTGACACTGAGAACAAAGTGCAGTTTCTTTTTTTAACCAAATTAAATTTATGCAATCAGAAAATCATAGACAGTTCTCTTTATGCTGGTTCCTGCAGCGTGCTGCAAGCAATGAACTTCTCATCTTGTGATTTATGTTCAAGTAGTTATGGTGTTTAAATATCATCTTTAATAGAGAGCTCTAGAGCGGCTGATTTGAGCACACAGAGCAATATTAGAGCAGGGTCATTAAAAATGAGCGCACAGGGCTATGAATTATTCCCAAGCAAAATGTAGACACTGGCAAGCAAAGGGGAAAGGGAAGTGCGCATGTCTCAGCTACTGTTTCTCTGAACACCTGCTTCACTGTTCCATTCTCAACCATACCTTTCAGTGAGACATCTTTTTACCACTCACTTGTGCAAACAGGTTACTTGTGTTGTATGAAGATGATGAAGTTCCTCCTCTTGATATTATCACAGCAAATTTAACCTTCTGATTTGCTTTAATTGTTAATCTAGAAATATTTCCTGATCGCAGCATATACTATGTGACAAAATAAAATGTATAGGATAGTGGGATCTGAGCAGTTATTACAAGATAAAATAAATAAAGTATAGTGGCGTTCCATTTACCCACCACCAGTGTCAGTATCAAATGAACCTCTAGTTTATTTGCTAACAACTTAATAACGATTCAGTTTTCAGGGGGAAAAAACACCACTTTTATGACAGTTCTCTAAACTGAATCAGGCAATTCAAGAGATCACAGCTGCTGACTCTCCTTAAATTCCTACGTTAAGCTTTGCACTCTCTCTCTCTCTCTCGCAGAGTCGAAGTGAAGATAAAACACACACACATAAAACCTCGACCATAACACAAAAGCTTGAACAGTAACAGCTGCATTCTTTTATGGCTGTCATAAAGCACAACGCAGGACAGAACTTAAATCACACATTAACACATTTTTCCTATGGCTAAATTCCATCATCGGCTCGTGAGCTTCAGCTAAATCCAGCAGTGCACGCAGATCGTGTCGTTTTCAGATCTGCTGCAACAATAACCCAGCATACTGAAATCTGAATATGTTTCAAGGCCATTCTGTGTTTACTAAAACTAAACTGAGTTTAATTTATGAATGTTTTAATGATTATTTTTTCACAGAAAATGGATGTGCTGAATCTTTCGCTGTCATGATCTAGCATAGACTATGCTGTTGCTAACTAGGCTGTATGTTTTGAAGCTGGCTAAATTGCTTAATAGTTTCAGCTCTGGACTTTTATGTGTAGTTTTGCTTGCGATTTGTTACCCTTCTCAAGGCTTGTGTCATGAGTTTATCCAAAATACTCAAGCCTTAAGTCTTAAGCTGAGTCTTACATTTCTTCTGCAAAGCTACTAGCTAACTATGATTCCTTTATAATAACTACTGGTTAGTTACCGATCATGTGGACATAAGTCCCCAATATAGCTAAGCCTTACCTGATTTGTTCCAACATACCAGTGCCTAAAATGTACATATTTGTATGAGTTGTTACAGATTTCCTCATAGAAGGTGTAATGGAAAAAAATATCTATGAACATACAAAATCCTACAAAATTGCTAATGAAGACATCAAATGTTCTATAAACATACTTGCGAATTTTCAACATATTTTAAATAATAAATTGTCAGTGATAAAACTCTTCCATCATCATCATCATCATCATTAAGTACTGAAGAAGAACACAGTAACATTTCAGTTATTGTGTGTGTGTGTGTGTGTGTAGTTTGCATGTTCTCCCTGTGCTTGGTGGGTTTCCTCCCACAGTCCAAAGACATGCTTCTAGGCTGATTGGAGTCTTTAAATTGCCTGTAGTGTAAGTGCATGAGAATGTATGTTTGTGCCCTGTGATGGGTTGGCACTCTGTCCAGGGTGTATCCTGCCTTGATGCCCAATGACGCCTGAGATAGGCACAGGCTTCCCGTGACCCGAGTATAGATCGGATAAGCGGTACAGACAATGAAATGAAAAACTTTCATTTCCTGTGATCTCAAACATAGTATTTTATACCAAGTCTCACAAAAACCTTATCTTTACTAGCACTTCTCACTACATAGTACTGCATGTTCTAATCTATGTAGTGTATGTAGTCACTAGGATATCATCTGAGACTGAACTTCAGAAAAAAGAGCATCTCTACTGAGCGACTGATCAAAATGTATAGCTTTACAAATATGTACAAATACATACTGAAACACTGGTGCATTTTAGGCTCCTTTTCCTATTACCGGTGTGCTACTTCAGGGTATTGTAGTATATTTGAATAAGCGGTGGATTAAAAATGGAGTGAAAATAGTGGGCGGTGGATGGATAAGGTTTTGATACAAAAGCACTGTTTTTAAACGTATCCCAATTAGTGTGGACAAAGCCTTAAATATTATATCAGGTACAACTGATGTCCAATGACAGACACTCTTGCACAGAAAATTTCTTTTGTTTGCTGTGCAGAGGTTTTCACCTCCCTTGAGCTCCCAGCTTCCTGAAACAATCAGCTGCAAGAGCAGAGAGGTGAATAGTTAATCAGAATATTCAGCATGGCCTTGAAGTCAGCAGGCATTTCTGTGCATGGCAGAAGAATTCACTTTATCATAAGGTTACAGCTTGCCACAGGTAGGTCGTGTAATCAAATCCAACACAATGTGGCTCTAATATGAGGCTAGAACAAGCCCATCTGTCAGTCCATCTGCAATATGGATACAATCTCGGCCAGTTCCTGTCTGGATTTTAATCCTTTCTTTACTACCAGCCTACTGTGGATACCGAGGCACAGGGCACAGGGAAATCGGCTGTAGGGTTTCGCAGTCACCTTCGGCAAAACTGCAATTTGTTTAGCAAAACAACAACAAGAACACACAAACTAAATTTGAAAACCCTGCTCAAGTCAGAAGGTGCGTTCACACACACAGTGTTTAGTGGGTTTGAATGGAACCCTGGTGTGGTTCTTTTGGAGAACCCTCCAATCAAACTCCTTTTCAACAAATGTGTCTGAAACGTGGGCTCAGTCTGCTTTCAAGTAAACTCATCCAAAACATTATATCTTTTGGGCTGCAAAACTGTGGGGAATAAATTGAGCCAAAAGAGAGAACTGTAGCATTTTAGATTTGGGAAACTCAAAACTTTGTTAAATAACTAAAATCTTAAATAAATTAAAACTTTAGCTAATTAAATTGGCCACTGCATTGTGTATAACAGCACCAACAAAGATCCTGCTTAGTAAACAACACATCATTTGAGATTTAAGAATAACAAGCTTTAAAATCTGACAAAATTGACTATTTTTGTAGAACGTATTGGCACCTTTTGTTTTGTTAAGTCACTGTCCACCTAAATAAGCAACAATACCACACACAATTTAATAAATAAAAGCTATATGTGTGTTTATTGTCTCTGGAAATCAGTTTGCTAGTTGTAAGCAGTTTTACTAATGGGTGTGTAAGTTTGTCTAGTGTCAGCATTTATTGTTTATTAAGCTTGTTCTAATTTAACAGTGATTTTGAAAAGTGAAGTTGTTTTAGGAAAGCAAACAATCTTTTCATTTCTACATCCTTAAAATCCAAATCAGACTCATACCAGAGCAGGAAGACATGTCTTTTTTTGCTCTGTCATTTTACAGAGCAGTAAAAGAATATCATTGTGGAAAACAGATTGCTCTCCATCCCACAAACAACAAGCTTTATTCGCATGCGCTGGTGCTACGTGAATAGAAGCTTTGTTACAGTCAACTCCAACATTTTTTTTTTTACCCCTCCTCATTTTAATATATCTGTGAAGTGGATTCTAGGCCATTCTGACAAGAGACAAATGTTTCATTCAAATGTTGCTTTCGCATATTGTGGGAGAAGTAATGAATCCTGGTGCTGGGGCACGGCCCGGATCGCCGTGTCAGGTGGAACTGGGTTGCAGAAGCAAAATTAAATCTAATGTTACCAGCCACCGCTGGAAAAGTGCATAAATCAGTGCTTTTGATTTGCATGGACTGTAAAGAACCGCTCGGTTCCATGCAAAAATAAACAGAGCGGTGAATATGATGTCAGCCTGAGAACAAAGTAATCTTACTCTTCCCAATAAAAGCAAGAGAGAGGTGGGCGGATTTTAATTTGCGCCAGTGTTCTGTTGTTCTGATGTCAGACGTGCTATTAAAAATGTAGCTTACATCACCTCTTTTCGATTGGAACGGTGGATGAGAATGTATTACTGCTTTTTATCAAGTTCGGACAAAATCTAGAGAAATGAAATGAGTTTTGGTTGATCAGTTTCTGTGCTATAGGTTACAGGGTTTATCTGATTTCACTTGTCTATGTTTGAGTTAATGCATGACTGTGGTATTATTATTATTTTTTAAAATAATTTCCAAAAATAATTGAAATCATATTCATCATTCGAAATGAGAAAACATCCATTTAATGATTCAAAAATGTGTTCAGTCTCAGGTGTGCTTTCTCTTTACTGCTTTTTGCCTTTAATTGAGTAACTCTGAGGGGTTATAGTGTCAACATGTCCTCATCAGTCAATATAACAACGTTGAAAATAAAGCAAAAAGAATTAACATTTCTATACCGAGCGAGGCTTTGGCACACACACAAACACAACAACAACAGAAGCTTGACAAATAGACGTTACTTTCACTGTACTCTGTATAGTGGCAATAAAAGAGTCTTGAATTTTGAATCTTAAATCATGAATTAAATGACAGGACAATGTATAGGGATGTAAGTGGTGTGAGTAATTACGACATGTGACATGGACATGTTTGGGCTGATGCTTAATGCAGTCCAGTGTTGATTCCAGCATAACCATGACAATGTAATATTAGCAATATAGTTTACCTACAGAGACACCAATCTACCAGGCTGAAGCCACAATATGTTTAAAAATCTAATTGAATTTAAAAAAGAGAAAGAAAGAAAGAAAGAAAGAAAGAAAGAAAGAAAGAAAGAAAGAAAGAAAGAAAGAAAGAAAGAAAGAAAGAAAGAAAAACTGCAGCAAATATAGTCAGTGACACTGTCAAAAAATTTTAGCAATATATAGAACACCATAATAGAAATCATCATTGCTTAGGATGCTGTTGCACACCTTTGGGACAAAGTGGAGAAGAAAACAAGAACATTTATCATTAACGCTTTATTGTCGGATGTCACAAATATGGTCATATCATGGCTATTAACACATCTACAAAGTTTTCAGGACTACATAAGGAGCTCATAATCCTACAGTCCCTCTGTGAGGAAAGCCAGTATCTTCCAGCTCCATCAGCTTTACTGTAATTTGAATCGGATTTGCAGTCCCATTAGAAATCAGCCCTGATCAATACTCAGTGAATTAGAGTCCTGCTGATCTATCAACTCCCCATTATTGCCTTTTAGCTCTAATTTACGATGCATGGTGAGAAAATATCCTCGTCTCTTAGTTTTATGGCCTTAAAGTATCCTAAAATAATGTGTTATGGATCTCGCCATAACAAACTGCTGTGAAGTCAGTTTATAGGATAATTAAACATAATATCTGTGTCTGTATTAAACTGTTGATGTCATTAACTGTCAGGCTGGTCTTAAAAAAAGGTTTTTACCCCTTTTTTAGTGGTAACTGATCGCGATTTAGCTAGCTCGAAACTTGTATTCGCTTCGACTGACAATACAATAAATTGTAATATTTTTTAAAAATGTATTTATTTATTTCTTTTTTAGTACAAGACCTTGAGATGTTGATGCTTTTATATTGATGTACCTTACAATCCACCCTTACATTAGTATAATACAGTCATATATTAAATGTATAATAGATACATGCAATTAATGTTCATTATTAATATTGATTATTAATATATATGGATTATAGTTATTACAAATTGGACAGTGAGTGTGGGTGTATATGATATACTGCATATTCTGTAGCACGAGTTGTTTAATTTACGCATCAGAATGAAGAAAAAATGTGATCTTCAAGTGACTTGAGAAATGGCTCTGGTTGTTGGTGCAAGACAGGCTGGTTTGAGTATTTTAGAAACTGCTGATATGGGATTTTCAACACTAGGATTTTACCTAGATTGGATTTGAGAAAGCAAAAAACATCAAGTGAACAGCGGTTCTGTGGGCAAAAATACCTTGTTGATGATACAAGAAACATCAGAGGAGAATTTCCAGGCCGGTGACTCAAATAAATACTCTTTACAATTGTGGTGAGCAGAAAAGCAGCTCAGAATGCACAGCACTTTGTCGAGGAGCGAGGGCAAGGTTAATTATTTTTCATCAGTAATATACACCGATCAGGCATAACATTATGACCACCTGCCTAATATTGCTGCCAAAACAGCCCTGACCCATCAAGTCATGGACTCCACTAGATCCCTGAAGGTGTGCTGTGGTATCTGGCACCAAGATGTTAACAGCAGATCCTTTCTTACAGGACTTGAAGGACTTATAGCACCTCAAGGATACTTTCGATAGATACTGACCACTGCAGACTGGGAATACCCCACAAGAGCTGTAGTTCTGGAGATGCTCTGATCCAGTTGTCTAGCCATCACAATTTGGCCCTTGTCAAACTCGCTCAAATCCTTATTCTTGCCCTTTTTTCCTGCTTCTAACACATCAACTTTGAGGACAAAATGTTCACTTGCTGCTTAATATATCCCACTCACTAACAGGTGCCATGATGAGGAGATAATCAGTCTTATTCACGGCACCTGTCAAAACATATTCCTATTATCACAATTATTTCCTCCATCTCTCTCCTGAAGTTAATAAAAGACAAAAATTAAGGTTAACATGTAGACTACTCTGCCCTAAACACTACTATGCCAGAAAACATCAAGTGACAGCTTTATAAAGTGACCGAAAAGCCTATAACTGAAACTGGAGACTCCTTCCATAAATGTCTCCTGACAGAAAACCTCATCATATCAACAACACACATTAATCACAAAAAAACCCCAATCAAAATCCAGAATTGGAACTACGTTGTGGTATAAACAGTCCTGGGATCAGTGTTTTAGTAGTGTAATCAGTACATAAGAGAAACCAACAAATTAATTTGTAAACTGTATTAGACATTGAAAAAACCTGTATCACTCTGAGCAGAAAAAGCAGGTTATTGAAATGAAATGTTGCTGCTCTAAATCTGCTTTTCCTGCCATGCTGAGACAAAGGCACAGCAACGTCCTCCTCTGGAATGATGGGATTAGTGTGCACGCTATAGAGCGATTGCATCGGCCCCGAATGAAGAGGTTCAGGTATAGCGACTCACCTCTGGAGTTAAAGAGATTATCAACAACAAAGATAATCTAAAGAAAAGTTGCTCTTCAGTACGGCAAAGATGAAAAAGTCTCGCAATTTTCTTGACAAATTCCCAGAAAAAGCTTTTTATTGCATAAGCATGCTGGAGCTGAGCATCTTGTCCAGGTGGCCACACACTCACCCTGTGATCCCCACAAGCATCACGCCGCTCAGCAAACTCAATAAAACCGACAGAAAGGATGATGGGCTTTTACATTAAAAGCCATATATTCTGATGAATTTGTATTTTTCTTACAGTTGACGTTCTCTCAGCATGATGGGATAAAAGTAGTGGACACATCAAGCCATTTAAGACAGAAGATGAGAGAATACATCACGGGAAGTGGTTGCTTTGGATCGTATTGGATGTGTAGAATAGGCATTAAAAGCATATAGAAAGTGCTATACAGTTCGAATGTCAGAGGTAGTGAAAGAACCTTCCTAAAGAAACAGATCAGACAATAATTATCCTGAAAATAGACACGAGTCAATCAGCCAAAAAATCTTTCATGTAAATCTGTAAACCAGGTCTTCAGTGATGTCACACAGATGTGGTGATGTGGATTGGGATGCAGTGAAGGGTGTGGTAGAGCATTTAGATCATTTGAACAGAATCCTTGTGTTCTTACCTCCTCAATGTAATTCTTCTGAATCATTCAGACTACAGGAAGTGAAGCCTCCATCACATTTCTTCTAAGCTTCCTTAGCATTGGGGGTTTGAATCCTTAGTCCATCCTGCAGTCCTTCCTCCAACCTGCATGTTCTCCCTATATTTCAGGGTTTTCCTCCAGGTACTCTGGTTTCTTCCTCCAGTCCAAAGACATATGGTGCAGACTGATTCACATCACTAAATTGCCTGTTTTGTGTGAATGTGTGTGTGTGTGTGATAGGTTGGCACCCTGTCCAGGGTGTCCCCCAACTTGTGCCCTGCAACCCTGTGTAGGATAAGTGGTACAGAAAATGGATGGATGGATGGATGGGAGTTCTTACTGACGTGACAGTTCATAAAGACATCAGCATTTATTTTGGGTGCTTGAACCTGTTACCTTATTACAAAAGTCTAAAATCAGGGTTTTTTTTTTCAAGAGTAAAAATGCTGTTGACTAAACACTACTAGCATGCACATGTGTTTTGTAGGCCGAAGCTAACAGATGCCACGTTGACATTGTGTTCTCAATTAACGGCAAGTCCTAATTTGGAATGTACAGCGATAAACTAGGTAATTTACACCATCGTCTTTATCGTTCAGCAGAGTCCTGTGTTTCACAACCTTTTTATGAAGAAGGCTGGAATAGAGGAAAGTCCTTAGCACGGCGAAAACACAAAGCCCATCTGTGTGTGAGGTTTCAGTGCAAAACAGTAACTATTAATGTCCGTATGGCCAGACGGAGCGAGGAGCATCTCCGTGTGATGGAGCCATATAACGCCAACGGCAAACAGCTCACTGAAGTGAACGCATTAAACCATTTATTGTTGTCATATCAAATGTATGTTGTGTAATGATTTAAGGTCTTAAGGCCAGTTAAATATTATGTTGGATACAAGCCCAGATTAAGCTCTGCTCTCCCATAGCTTTGGATCTAGTGCAAAAGTTTTTACACCCCTAATTCAAAATGAATAAGACGTTCATCTTCAGTAACCACTTTATCCAAGGCTATCCTAGGAAGTTCTCTGGACATCACGGCCACACACACACACACACACTCACTCAGAGCTGTTTCTAGTGGTATGATTGGTATCAGAATTTGCTTAGGGCCTGAGCAAACAGGGAGCCCATAAGAACACAGGATTGTCAGCTAGGGCCTCTGAAGTTTCAGAAAAATCCTTTATGGGAGGAGGGAAGAGGCCGACAAGGACACAGGCAGTATGTGGATCTCCACACAGACAGTAATCAGAGCTGAGGATCGAACCAGGAACCATGGACCTGTCGTCACTGTGCCACCCATAAAGCAGGAGTAACATAATCTATAGCCATAACACATTCAGTGTGATGGGTTCTGAAGATGTCCTTTCAATATCATGAAAATACACATAGTCTATGTAAATATAACAAAAAAAAGTGGCGAAAACACATCTCTGGGTTCCTGATATTGGGGCTTAGGGCAGTAGGAGGTCTGACAGACCTTTTTAAAAGAATGTAATGTTAATTAATGGACATTAATAAGGAATTGTTATTTACTGCAGTGTTTCTTCCTTGCTAATGTGTTCTAACTCTTTGCTCTAATTGATATCCTCTTATTTGTGCAGGTGTGTGTGGGTGTGTGTGTTGTGTAGTGTTGTGCTGTGCGTTGTATTTGTCTGGGACAATGTCAGGACAAGAGCACTGTGAGAAAAACACACAAATCTCCACTAATCAATCCGGCTGCAGTGAAAGAACAGTGCAAATTCCTGCAGCGACGAGCCCAGGACCCCAACAAAACAAGCGGAAAAAAACAACACAGAGGGGAAAAAAGAACTGAAACTACTTCCAACTTGCAAATAAAAAGGAAAAGCAATCAATCACCTTTGAGGGCTTTCATTCCTGTGCTTGCTCTTGTGGGCAGAGAGAGAATGAAATGGGACAAGACTAGAATATGCAAAATCGTGCTCCATTTTCAGGGGGACGAGTTTGTTGCCGAGGAGGGTGTCGGGATAAAGAAACACATGCATTGGCATTCCATTGCAGAGGAAAAGCATGAAGGCCTGGTAAATGTTCACCATCGCAAACACTAATTAATCACCCGCCAGCTGCTATTAATCATATATTAATGAGATGGTCTCTTTGCTTTGGCCAGGCTGCCGGGATGCCCCCCCCTTACCCACCTCTCCACCCTCCTTCTCTCCTGACATTGCTGTACACTGAAAATGCTTCCAAGACTCCATTAATCTTACAGCACCTCTCCTCCTCCAGACTTTCTATTGAAAGAAAGCAAATAGTCAGGACATTTACACTGTTCGTATCTCATACACGCAATATCACGGCTCTTTAATCACCCCAAAGTCCACATAGGAGGACTTGCTTTTTTCTGCTTTAGAGGATAATAAAGGTGAAAATGAAGCGAGGTGTCAGGGCTGTGACTGATTTCGGTTTAAGCGTTCATTAGAGACACGGCCTGGGTGTAATGAACCTGTCTGACGAGAGGCTGTGATTTATTTAAAACAGCTACAACTACATTGTTGCTCTTATTGCATATTATTTTTAAATGAATCTATTATGTAGAACCATATATGCTTAGAAATCATACTTTTTTTTAATGTTTCACTGGTGCTAAAGGTTTATATACTGTAGAAATGAAAATTAAGTGTTGTTAATAAGTACTAGAAATGGAAATAAAAAGTTTCAATCAGTATATTATATAAGGAAGGTCGATTTTAAGCCACACCCCTTTTCTGTGAATGAGGTGGAGTCACAACAAACTGAGCAAAACAGGGTGCAAGAAAAGTTTTATTCCTGGTGAAGGTGGCAATAGATACATTGCCATTGCCATACTGGACTCCAACAAGGTTACTTCGGTTACACACAATTAAACGAACATGACAAGTGTTTTATTTGGACCTGCAACATAAGTATGACCTCTCTGGCCCCCTGCAGCATTTCCAATCCTAAAACGGAGTGACTCTCTGTCAGAACAAGGTTTTAGGAGACTTATTTATTCAACTATCCTTTAATGAATACAATGAAGGCTTGTATAATACTTTTTTTAATGTTAGATGCCAGATGTCTGACAGGTTCTAGGAATTAAGATGAAGATTTTGAGATGTATTATGGCACACTAAGTATAAGCACTCTTCAGAAAAAAAGTTCTTTAAGATTTATTGAATAATTAAGACGCACATAACGGATCCCATAACCCATAACTGAGGACCCTTAATGGTGTAGCATTCTAGACTGAGTCACACTAACATCTAACTAGCTCGCTAAAATGTAAAGCTTGTTGAAGCTGAAGGGCATTTCAGAAAGGCATTTCATGATAAGATGCATCTGAGCTGATGTATGCATGTGAACACTCTCTAGACCAACAGCTCCGGCCTTCATAATGATTTCTACTAAACTACAAAAAAGCTTCGAATTTAGTATAAATAGTATCTTATCCCTCATTTTCCTCTTTGTTTGAGTACACATTTGCTTTCACAGCATAAAAATTCAAATAATTAAGAATAATAAACACCTAAACTGTGATAACCCTGTATGTGAGTAGTACAGGTTATGCGCACAGAACTCACAGAGGTCACAATATTCCCATTGTGTTGTGTAAATCTCTAGCAGAGACACTGTCCTGCACTACGGTTAGGTCTTTACTAATGGAGGCTAATCTGTCAACTGTCACGAGCTTTACAATGGTGAGAACATTTCCCTCATCCATTCACAGCAAACCCCAAACGCCAGTCCCCCTACCGTAACTCACAGTCCTGCACACGCTACTTACACCAAAACTAAAACTATTCATTCAGCTTTAAGATCCACAACATGAATGTGATTAGACTTAGAATTTTAAATATATAGGAGACAGAGGAGCTTATGAAGACAGTGGGGAAAGACCTTGACCTGTAGGTAGGTAGGTAGGTAGGTAGGTAGGTAGGTAGGTAGATAGATAGATAGATAGATAGATAGATAGATAGATAGATAGATAGATAGATAGATAGATAGATAGATAGATAGATAGATAGATAGATAGATAGGTAGGTAGGTAGGTAGGACGGAAGGAAGGAAGTAAGGAAGGAAGGAAGGAAGGAAGGAAGGAAGGAAGGAAGGAAGGAAGGAAGGAAGAAACAAACAAACAAACAATGGACAATCAGTAACATTAATTGAAAAGTAATGTAATAAAATGTGGACCTCACCTGAAGGGCTGAGATTATTTGACATGACTCATTAAATGCCCCAAAGGCAAAAGATCTGAGGAGATCATGCTGGATCCACAGTGTCTGACCTGGGCATTGGCTCGGCAGAAAT
This sequence comes from Hemibagrus wyckioides, assembly GCF_019097595.1. Lineage (NCBI taxonomy): Eukaryota > Metazoa > Chordata > Actinopteri > Siluriformes > Bagridae > Hemibagrus > Hemibagrus wyckioides. Next base: position 13,799,092 of record NC_080727.1, read on the forward strand.
GTTTATCACACTTTGGGCATTTATAAACTGAGGGAGTGCATTAAACGCAGGAGGTGTCAGTGCATGCTGATGGAAGGAGCAGCTCTGCTTTCCCAGCTTTATGCAGATGAGCACATGGGGTCAGGCAGCCTATACACTCTCCCTTACAGCCACCACATACTGATTAGTGATGTGCTCTTCATGAACACGTCAGCGCTTTCACTTGACTCTTTTGGGATTGCAGTGTGCGCCGACTCGCATGTTACACATGCAGTGCGGTTTAATCAAAATGTTTCATCTGTAATATCTCAGCTGTTCGCTTGTATGAATGATGGATTGTGTGTTTGACTCCTACAGGGCACAATAACTCTAGTGCAGGATTAGCAACTAACAAGTCACTTATGTCTCATGTCTGTGATTCATTAAGAATATTTATTTCCTTTTACTCACATTTTCAACAAGCAGCATGAGCCCTCCTGTCTCACATACATCAAACAGCTGAGGGTCACAAACACAGCAGGGCATAATAACTCTGCATTAACATGTGGCTTGTAGTTTGTCTCTTATGATAACTGCTACTGCTGCTGTTAATGCTTGCTGATAGGTGCTGTGCAGCATTGTTTTATGTTGAGTTCAGATGAGAAACAGTAACCACAATGCATAGAGGCACCAGTGATCTCCACTATGTCCTACCAAGCTTCATTTTTCTTCACAATGTCTGAATGTAATTAAGATGAAACCTTGGTTATGAGTCTTTCTTCAGCTGCAAAAAAAGGGGAGCCAGCAACTAGGAAATAAAGCTGTCATTTGGGACTGAAGAAATACACAAAACAAAATTGGTCAGAGAAATTATATGAGTCAATTGTTGGGCTTTACTGTGTCATATCTTGAAATTGTAAGAAAGAACATCACTGAAATTGCGGCTCTGTGGGAAAAAAATGCTCATCTATTGCTTCATAACTTTGTAATGTGAACTTAGGGTTGCAACGCAGGAATGCTAAATTATGTGTTATGTGTTATTCTGTTTATTACAAGCTAGAGTAAGATTTTCTGAATCCACAGTTTCAGCCTCAGTTAAGAAAAGAAGAACAAACACTGATCGAAATGATCCGCTTGGTGGTCAGATAATCCGATTTCCTAAGAGCTAGCCTTATTCCCATATGCATCCCATAGGTCAGTGATGCATACACACCTGGTTGTCCAAATGATGTAAGAGAAAACCTGATTTATATGACCAGGCCACCTTCTTCCATTGCTCCATGGTCCAGTTCTGATGCTTACATGCTCAGCCCCTTTAACTGGTGGACTGGAGTCAGCTTGGGCACTCTGACCGTTCTTCAGCTACACAGCCCTTTTTGCAGTAAGCTGTGATGCACTTTGTGCTCTGATACTTTTCTATCAGAGCCAGCATTCACTTTCTCAGCAATTTTTGCTACAGGAACTCTTCTGAGGTATCTCCCCATGTGCATCAGCTTTGGGTGTTCATGGTCCTGTTACTGGTTCACCTGTTGTCCTTGGACCACTTTTGGTAGACACTAACCCCTGCATACCAGGAACACAGCACACCTGCTGTTTTGGAGATGCTCTGACCCAGTTTTCTAGCCATCACAATTTGGCTCTGATCAAAGTCACTGAAATCCTTACACTTCTTCCAACACATTAACTTTGAGGACTGTTCATTTGCCGCCTTATATATCCCAACCCTTGACACGTTCAAGATAATTCATGTGAGGGTGGATTGATGTAAATGCTTTTGTGACATGTAAAATGCATCTTCTTCTTTGTTTCATTGGGAAGTCAATGAGTTTTTATCCGATTGTTTACCATCTCATCCACAGCCGAGTCATCCTGTTCCAGAGAAAATATTTTCCAGTCTGACATCTTTGCTCTCAACAGGGCTCTCTGTTTAGCGCTGCATACAGGAAATCTTTCATCAGTTTAACAATAACAGAAAAAAGTGAAGGCTTCACACTGTGTCTCTCTCTGGTGAGTAGAAAGCTGCATTCGGTTACGTGGCAGTCCATAATTCCACCATTGCACCCTGCGAAGAGTTAATACACACACACATGCTAATGAAGTGAAACCTATCGCTCCCCCAGCGAAGGACGCCTGCTGTTTAATTACCTTTTAAAAAGTCGTTTGATAGTCGCACACGGGGAGCTGCGTTTTCAGGGGAACAATGACGAGCCTGTCGAGAGCTCAGAGGTTTGTCTTTCAAATCAAAGCCATGACGTTGATGATGCCTTTTGGGAGACAGGGGAAACGTGTGTAAAGGTTTTCAAAGCAGCAGGAGATGAGCTTGACTGCTCAAACCTTTTTATGGTTTCTGTTTTACAGCATTCTTGTGCAGGGCTTTTATCTTTCAACTCACCAGATAAACTTAGATCCAATAAAAATGGCACAAAACATGACACAAAAAACATCAAAAACCACAACCATTTCTGCAAATGAGTTGCTCATGTCTGTAATAATGGACCACTTTTGGTGGACTCTAACCCATGCATACCAGGAAACACAGCACACCTGCTGTTTTGGAGCTGCTCTGACCCAGTGATCTAGCCATCACAGTTTAGCTCTGGTCGAATGTCACTCAGATCCTTATACTTGCCTATTTTTTCTTCTTCCAACAAATCAACTTTGAGAACTGACTGTACTGTTCACTTGATGCCTCATATATCCCACCCCTTGACAGGTGGGATATATGATGTTGGACACTTTCTCTAACTGGTTTGAGAGCTGGGCATCATGTGTAATGACTTCCTAAAATGAAGGTGTAGTAGGTTGCAGGTTTGTGTGGGAGTCAGGAATGAAGGGTGTCTTTCAGAGACAAATCGTCACATGAAAGAAAGAAAGAAAGGAAGGAAGAAAGAAAGAAAGAAAGAAAGAAAGAAAGAAAGAAAGAAAGAAAGAAAGAAAGAAAGAGGGATATTAGAGGAAGGAAGGAAGGAAGGAAGGAAAGAAGGAAGGAAGGAAGGAAGAGAGGAAGGAGGGAAGAAAGGAAGGAAGGAAACACAAGAAGAGGGGAAAAGAAAGAGAAAATAAGTAAAAATGGCAAAATTATTTGAGATAGATAAACTAAATTATTTAAGAAGGAGTGAAAGTGAGAAAGAAAGAAAGAAAGAAAGAAAGAAAGAAAGAAAGAAAGAAAGAAAGAAAGAAAGAAAGAAAGAAAGAAAGAAAGAAAGAAAAAGAAAGAAAGAACAAATGGAGCTCAGGTGAAGTCATGATCAGTGTCAGAAGTTTGCATTGTTACTGTCACAGTGGAAATTCGAGGCTCCTGTAGCTAATAAGAAGTCAGAGATGCTTCTAGCTAACAGATTATCTTTATCGGCAGTGTTTGAGGAAAAGGCACCGTTTGGTGAGTTCACATTTTTCCCTAATCTGTGTTTCTCAGCGTTCCTGCATCATGTGTGCTGTCATGGTGGACTGAGGGCCTGCAAAGTTCACGTCGTCTCCATCCCCCTCGCTGTGCAGGAATGACTCAGTCCCGCTCAGCCGTGTTTGTGGAGCGCTCAGAAGAAGCTCGTAGCTGTGTGGTAATGTCAACGCTAATGTTATGATTACTCGGGCCGAGGGCCTTTGATGACACGGTTAATGAGAAGTCTCGGGGTCCAGCCCAGCAGGGTGAAGTCCAGACCTCCCACATCAAACACACTCTCCGCTAGCCAGCCGTCCACCCACGTTCCCCATCTCAGCACACTGCTCTGGAAAAATCACAGTTCTCTGGAGAGATTCCCATTTCTCCAAGCCACAAGAGGATTCCAAGCTGTACCACCACACGTGCACGTCTGCAGCCTGAGCATCAGCTGCTAACAAAAATACAGATCATTATGAACATAATGCTATCCATTATATCTACATGAGGAAAGAGATTTTCTGAGTAAAGAAGATGCACGCTGCTGTAGATCCTGCATCTGCAAGGAGGTGAACCTGAAAACATACTTATAAGTCATAAAAGATTCACAAAAACAAAATAAAAATCAAATCTGTTTCAATGTTCATGATTAAAGAAAAATGGTGATTAGAAAAGGAGTGGAGGCTGTGGAGACAAAATAAAGAAGAGAAACTGATAAAGAAAGTTTAGCTGTGTGAGCTAAATGTGACAAAAGTCATTAGAATGACGTGAAATATAACAAAAAAAAACAAGCAAGCAAGAAAGAAAGAAAGAAAGAAAGAAAGAAAGAAAGAGAAAAAGAAAGAGAAAAAGAAAGAAAGAAAGAAAGAAAGAAAGAAAGAAAGAAAGAAAGAAAGAAAGAAAGAAAGAAAGAAAGAAAGAAAAAGAAAAATGAATGGATGGATGGAGGGATAAAATACAATTGTTGAATTAAAAGAAAAAGAAGGAAACAAAAAAAGAAAAAAAGAAAGTGAAGAAATTAAATTTAAAAAATGGAAAGAAGATGCAGAGAACGAAATACAGAGAGAAAACCATAAGAAAGAAAGAAAGAAAGAAAGAAAGAAAGAAAGAAAGAAAGAAAGAAAGAAAGAAAGAAAGAAAGAAAGAAAGAAAGAAAGAACCGTGATTTGGGAAAAAAAAGAAGCAAAACATACAAAATAAAAAGAATGAAAAAGGAAGAATTAAAATGAAAATGCTGATTGATAGAGATCAAGAAAATAGTAATAATAATACTGATAATAATACTGATAATAATAATAATAATAATAACAATAATAATAATAATAATAAGAAGAAGAAGAAGAAGAAGAAGAAGAAGCATTTGGAGGAAAAGAAGTTGTATGAATGTGTTTAATGAATAACATGAATGTTTAGACAGCAGAGCACAGGGTTGGGGATACTTTAAAGCTGATAATCTGTCTGATGTGGGAGATGAGCTGCCTCATGGGACTGGTCAGGACACAGACTCTGTGTGTGTGTGTGTGTGTGTGTGTGCGTGTGACAAAGTGATGTCTCTCACGTGTCCTCTCATAGAGCTGGGACACACTAAGCTCCTCACAGGGATTTACTGTAGCCGTAGCTTGAAAAGTCAAGGAGCTGAGATAATGAGAAGAGGGATGGAGGAGACAGAGGAACATGAAGAACAAAAGGAGATGATCTAAGCCTTCAATTAGCCTGTGCAGATCAGCATGTCACTCTAACACACAGCTCAACTCTCCATTACACATAAACACACGCATACAGTATACACACATATAGTCTCTAGGGGTGGAACACACTGCTACTGTATCTGTTAGCGCTCTAATTATTCCTAACTGTGTTCGTGTTCGAGTTTAAATCCAAAGTGGGAGTAGGAAACATTACTGAATTGCACTTCAAATTTTTTATTGGTCCTACCACCCAAAATATAAACAAGTTACTATCCTAATTTAAACCATCGTGACCCTTAACAGCAGTTATACGTTTACATTAATGATCATGATCTTTGTTTTACTTCATACTCGCGCTCTTCATGCATACACTCACATTGCATAAAAGTAAACAAATCAGTCTCAGTGGGATCGCAAATGTCTGCCCTTTCTAGCAATTGAGTGCTCCTCCTAATCATTTCTGTATTTACACTCATTTAGAACTGAATAATGCTTTTGTTTCTGGTTACATTTCTAATACACAATAACACACTGCTAATAATACAGCAGCACATGCTCAGACTCTGACCCAGACCAGCTCTTATGTTTTCTTCTTCTTCTTTTGTTTTTTCCAGGCCCACTTCTAAAAGGTTTACTCAGCTTTGGAGTCACAGATGGTCTGTCCGATCAGAAAATCACTCAAGAAAATATTATTATAGGCCTGACCTTTGTTTGAAAGTGTTCCCATTGAGTGTTTGGGCGATCCCTGTAGCCCTGAGAAATTATCTATCTGATCAAAGCACAGCCATGAGCTCTACAAAACCACTAAAGGCCAAGCAGGAGCGTGTGCTTCATTATCCTGCTGTACTAATATATAGAGCTAACGCAAATAAACAACCCTTGAAAATGCACGTCCTGATTTCACAGCCTGAATTCCATTATGTGACATCACCATGAACAATTTTTCGTGTCCCCTCAGGATAAAAATACTGCCTGTACTGTAATTAGACAACATATTCGCTTATAAACTACCACACTGTTTTCTTTCTCCTGATTGGTCAGAACAACACAGATCTGAAAGTAGTTTGGCTGTAGGGCACGTTTTTTTATCACTTTTCTGGAAGGAGACTGATTTTAGCATTTATGGAAGGAGTCTGAGTCTGAGATCTTTAGTCTGGTGTCAAGAGATATATTGCATGAGGATTGAAAAGGCTTGGTAAAGCCAGGTACATCACTTTTTTGTCCTTTGTATAGTTGCTGGTGTGATTGGAGGCAGGTGTGCATGATCAAAAGTCTGGCGTCTGTGAACATGACAAAGTTCTTGTGCTTTGGGAAGTGTAGTCTGAGTCATGTTTGTAGGCTGGCATGTGTTCTGGGAAACTGAGTTCTCTAAGAATGCAGCAGTTGACCTGACAACATTGTGTTGTATTTATATCGTATTATTATTATGAAAGAAGGGGGAAAAAAGTTTGGTATGGGAATGACTGTTTATAAGTGTTATTACGCAAAGTGTAACAAGTATATTTATTAAATGTATTATGGTTTTATGAATGCAAAATAATATGCATTCATCTTTGTTAAATAAAAAAATTTAATCATTGCCAAATTGCTGTGGTATAAGAGAAATAAAACTCAAAAAATAATCAACAGCATTACAGTACAGGGGATTATGTGTAACTGCTTCAGAAAACCATCCCACTGGTTGATTATTTTCTGATAATAGCACCACACTGAGGGTCATGTCTTACTTTTGTCTACAGCAGTAGCTATCTGAGCTAGCTAAGTTTGTGAGCAAGCTAGTGTGAGCAAAAAAGGAAGCATAAGTGAGAGCGAAAGAAACACACATAAAAAAAATAGTCAGCTTCACTGGTGACACTTTAGAATAACAGTGTCACCTGAATTAATACTGAGTTAGGGTATGTACTAATCACAAACTAAACCACCATAAGTACATGTAAAGATGCTTCTCAATTAATGTGTTAATGTACACATGGGGGTAAACTTAATTTTCACACTGTATAACAAATATGAATTAAAAGTGCATTATTTCAAATTGTTTATATGTTATTGCCCTATGCAGTTGTGTACACAAAAAATCATTATATGATGCTAGATTTCTTTCACTATTTACACTGACTTATAGAACACTGAAAGACGTTCTAATAATAAGCTCCTGTCATTTCATCTAAACATGTTTTGCGTCATTCTCCATTTATTTCTCTTCATATCCCACTGAAGTACTAGTATGTACTCTGGGTGGCTCGGGTCCAGGGATCTGCTCCTTCATCAACAAGGACGAACAATTTAAAATGGTGCATGTTTAATTCATAACACTTCTTCAAGAGCATGATTGATTTAGTATAGCTCTACATGTTCATTAATGCATTACCTAACAAACATGTCCTAGCGTGTACTTGAGGTGGACGTTATTCACACATGAATTTATGAGAGTCATGTTGGAGTTAGCTTTTCATTAGTATGTGATTAGCTCATGCCTTAACTCATCATTAGTTCATGAATAAGTGCGTATTAATTTAGGTATTAGTGCATGATTATTCGTGTAGTTATCTATTTCTTGCTTGTATTATCAGGACTGTGAGCATGCTAGGTAGCAGAGTTTGTTGGTGTGAGGCAGACGTATGCTGCATTTATTGAGAAGCAATTCCAATTTTACCAATTCACAGATTAAATGTTGTTGTGTACATCTAAAAAAAGTGTCCCAGAGTGTCCTAAAATCCTGTCACAATCTGCCATACAGTCAGTGCAACGTTATAGCATAAACACACGGCCATACACAAATGTTAAATGTTTTCTTATTCATTCAAAAATTTCACACCCAGTCTCAATAAAGGTGTCGAATTCGTTCCACCGCTCCTGATTTCTCAGACTCCAGCATATTTCCCATCAGACTGAGGCAGACAGAAGACATGCAGTGTTTTCCAGAACAGCAGTAAGCTCTCTTTACCTCTTCTTTAGTCTCAGCATTATAGAATCTGTATGCAAAATTTTTGTCAAATGAAATGTGCACTATTTTACCGTAAATTCGATTTACAATGCACTTCTATAGACAACATTCACTTTCATGCTTGAAGTCTATTTAAGTATATTCAGGAGTTTGCTCTTTTGTACTTTTCCATGACCGGGAAATTTGTGTTCTTCTATTTTGTCTGTCCTTCACAAGGCATTTATTTGTCACTTTCTTTGCCCTTAACTTTAAAAATGTCCTCTGTTTGGACATTGATAAATGGATTGTCCTGTCTGGGAACATGAAAGAATCTGTTATGTTTGCGCAGGGAGAAAAAACGTCCCCTAAAGTTTGTGTGAGGTTCTGCTCGAGCGATGAACATCCGTCCGCAAATGTACATCAAAGAGACGTTTTAAATGGCGAGTCTTGGGAAGTATATTTAATCACTCAGTGTGAGAGTCGCTAAAGCCACACTGTGTGTGTAATAGCATGTTTTTACATCCTAGTGGGGACCAAAATACCCATAATTGATAGTTTTGACCTTGTGGGGACATGTGGCTGGTCTACATGAGGAATTTGTACAATAGTTCAGCTGGTGTTTAAAAATAAATAATTAAACAGAGCTGTATTCGCTACTGAAGCTGTATGATGATTTTTAATCATTTTCTCCACAAGCTATGGTTTACATTGTCAAGAATGAAGGAGAGAGTGTGTGAGTGAAGCACAACAAATAAAGTCAGTTTTTGTGCCTTTGTGTTTGGAGGTGCTAAATCCTACTTAGGAACATGGGAACTATGAACATGGGAAAAGTCAGGGTTGAGTTTTGATATAGGTGTTGCTGCTACAGTTTAAAACATTATCTTAGGAAATCTCATGCATAAATAAATGTTGTAAAATAGCAGTGAGTCAGTTATAATACAGTACATTTAAGTTTAAAGTGTTATACAGTATAACGTGCAATACCTCGTAATGTCTAACATTACATTCAAAATGATATATGAAACATGAGTATGAATTCATAATGCCATTTTATATAATATAATATAATATAATATAATATAATATAATATAATATAATATAATATAATATAATATAATATAATATAATATAATATAATATAATATAATATTTTGACATACAAACACTGGAGACCCTGAGGTATCTGTGTCACAAGACATAATGAATTACATCACACAAATTTGTTTCTCAAATTCTACTCACCTTCAATGTATATAACATAACAGGGCCTTAAACTGTACCAACATTTCATGTGATGGGCATAGTTTTTCATTTTTTTTAAATAATTTAGTAAGATTTCATTTTAATACATGATCTCCAAGGTCATATTAAAATAAGAACGTCAACAGTAACACAATATACAACTGTACAATGCAATAAAATTCATTTTCATATTTTCATATTATACTGTAATAATTATAGTTACACGCATTACTATTATTACTAGACACAATATTTCATAATAGGTCAATAGGCTAGGTCATTACAGGAATAAATCTGTGGAGCCATCTTTTACATCTGAATAAAATAAATCACTTTAACATTATAATGCTGTATGAAAGCACTTCAAACTGGAAATATTCCCTACAGTGAATCTTAAACTTTGTATACATTATTTACAGTATTTCTTATTGTATCTTTTTGTATTTGAAAGCACATATTTATGTCCATCCTTGAGATTTTGCATCAAGCTATTACTAGTTTGTATACAATTTAAATCAATCAATAAGGTTATTAGTATTGATGTTGTTAGTAGTAGCAGTAGTAGTGTATTTCTGTAAGATTTCTCCCTAATGCTTGTACAGTCTGGGTTTTTTATTTAGATTTTAAACTGTGCAGCTCTTTAATTGTTCAGGACTGTATTGTATTTTGGTTTATTGTTCTGGTATTTATTGCATCCTGCTGATGAATGTTGATTAACATTAGTATTGGGTGTCAGGGTCAGATTTTTTTTTTTTCAGTTAATCTGTTATTAGTAGCTTAGCCTATAGCTACTGATGCATGTAAACCTGTGTCCTTAATTTATAAATGAGCTTTTCTAATACATTAAATAAAACAAATTTTTAAGTGTGACAAGCTCTATTTATTTATTTATTTATTTATTTATTTATTTATTTATTTATTTATTCATAGAAAAATGAATGAATGAAATTGATGAAAAACTGAATCTCTGATTTCTTTAATGTAGGATCTTCCTGCAGAAATAGCTGAATGTACAGTTCATTCTCCAAATACATGAGGTCAGAAAACTGTCCAGTAATTCAGTATGTGTCCTATAGATGTCAGTGTAAGAAGTTAGTATGTGGTTCTGTATACACACACACACACACGCACACACACACACACACACACACACACACACTAACTTTTTAGCTCTGAATCCAACCCAAACATTAAACAACATGACAGCAGGGATTAATAAAAAAAAAAGATTTTTTTTAACATTATTAAATTGAGCATCATTTGAAAGTCAGAATGCATTCAATTCACTATAATTCTGTAATATTTACATATTTACAAATTATTTACAATAATTGAATCTTTACAGAATTATATTATAAACTATAATCACTTAGAGAATAATAATAATTATATAATAACAATAATAATAATAATAATAATAATAATAATAATAATAATATAAATAGTAATAATAATAATAATAATAATAATAATAATAACACTGCTTTTTCTTGAGTTGGCAGAAAAAATCACCAACTCAAGAAAAAGCAGTGTTGTTATTCTTCTTCTTCTTCTTCTTCCTCTTATTATTATTATTATTATTATTATTATTGCTGCTGCTATTGTTGCAGTTGTTGTTGTTATTATTGTTAATATTGATGCTCTTGTACTTTTTCTTGTTTCAAAATCGCATTTAAATTTTAAGGTCCTTAAGATTAGAAAACTTTCATGATAAACACTTTTATAACATTTTATTATAATTCTATTATTGTTATAACTTTGTGCTTTTATAAGCACTGAATAATACATTTATAATGATTGAAAATATAAATTTTATAAATACATATTCAGTAATCAAGATTCATTCAGATGGCATGGTGTTTTGTAAAGAAATTACACTTTTAGGCATTTTAACAGGTTTATGTATGACATTCTGTAAGAAATTAATTTTTTTCTTTTTTTTTCCTGTGAAATAAATGGATATTTTACTCTGTATACAGTGCGCATATGATCCATGCCCTTTTAAAATGAAAAGAAAACTTGTTATATTAAAGTTAAAATGATTTGACAAATGATTCTGTAGTGGCAGGTCATTTTCTGCTTATAACACTGTTATTAACCATGCTTATACATGTGCTACAACATAGTTATGTAGAGTAGCTTGGGGAAAATGCACATATATTGCACTGAAATATTTTTCCCAAAACACACATGTATTAGTGTGTAAATATTATTAATATTGTGATTTTGTTTGTATTATATAAAGAATAAAAATTCAGTGGTAATATTATTTTTTAATAACAAGCAGTGTAATTGGGTTGCTACCACCTCAAAGTGAATTGTTTCTTTATTACAGCACCTTCTCTTATAGCACAGTAATTTGCTACAGATTACAATTTTTCATTACTCTAGGAAGACTGTCATATTTATCCATTTATAGTTACTTTTAATCCTGTTGAATGAATTCAATAAGTTCCTGTTATCACTCTAGAGCTGCTGTAAACAGTCATTCCCTCATTAGCCTCTCTTTATCTCTCTCTTGAAGTTAATAAGGCCAAAATAAATAAATAAATGAAAAATTCATCTTGTCATGTTACCAAGAAACCACAAAGCAGAAACTCCTTTTGTCAAAAAAAAAACCCCAGAAAACTTTTTACCATTTTAAAAAATGTTTCCTTGTTTCCTTCATATCAGTGATTAAAATGTTCTGTAAAAAAGCAACACATTTTTAATCTGTTTATTATTACAGTACATATTATAGTACAGTATACACTCTCTGTGAATGTGCTGTAATTAAAGAAAATATAATGTATTTTTAAAACATTTATAGGAATATAAACCTGTGATTTTCATCCACAATGCTATCAGAGCTGCTTTTATAGAAATGTAATTAACATGTGATTCTGACCAATCAGAATCTAGAATTCAATAGTGTGACTATGAGCCTTCAAATAAAGTTCTATTTTTCTTTTAATTGAACAATACACATAGTGTTTATCTTTATTTTTATTCCACACAAACTATATAAAGTTAAATTATTATAACACAGATATAGTCGCAATACATAGTAACTTTGTATTAAACCGCATGTGTCGCATCACTGCTTGAGAAATAGGAACAGATGTGGGACAGTACAAAGAGCTGAACACTGGACAGCAATGGACACATTTTCTAACCATGCACCATGGGACAGAAGGGGCGGAGCTCGTAAATGTTAACGGGCAGAGCTATTATATGGCTGCTGCTGCTGAGTTAGTCTTCTGTCTCAGACTCAAAATCTGTAAATGTTAATTGATGTTACATTAAAATATAAAATGACAAAATGCTAGCAATATATTGTTAGTTATGTAAGCAAGGTATCCTTAGCAAAATTCTCAGGCTCATCATACAAACACACACACACAAAAAAAACTGTGTTTGGTTCAAGGCAAGTATTTTTTTTTTCTTTTTGAGTCCCTTCACTCAGTTGTAATGCATTCATGTTATAATTTATCTACAAAACAACAGATTTACATGACATAAGAAATCAATTGTGGGTTCATTCTGGAGCAAGACAATCCACCTTCCAAAAATAAGATAAATTTCCAAAGTAAAATTATTCTGAAGATGCGTTTTCTTGTTTATTTTGTGCTAAGGATGTGCATAGGTTTTTACTACATTTGCAGTCAACTGTATATCAATGATTATATACTGATTATGTGGAGTGTATTTCAATCAATTCCCCAAGTACAAAATAACAGCAGTTGTGCTGCGCATAGAAGCCTATTAACCTCCATTTAAATTCTCTTTACCCTCCCTATTCAAAAAGGCTCATACAATTGATTTAACTTTCCATGCATGCATTGTGCGCTGCTCCTGCCTGGTTAAATAAATGGCTAACAGTTTAAGACTTAATTGATTTTTCTCTCCCCCCCCTCTGAACCCACCCTGCATACACACACACTCACACACACACACACACACACACTCATTAAGGTAGTATTGTATGCAAATCCCATTTTCTAAAATTTAATAAATGAATTAAAACGCAAGGTGACTTATATGAGTTTAAGTGTCTGTGCCGAATGAGGTTTAAGTATCATTAGTTGAATGTTTAAGCTAATGGCATTAGTTGCAATCCATCAGGGGGAAGTGAGGGGCGTTTCCAAAGAGGGTAAAGCTGCTTGAATGGGCAGAAGGGGACATGGACGGGGAGGGAGAGCAGCTGCCGTGCCATGGGTTGACTTAACCTCTGTCACTTTGATGGCCTTTGTGTTCACTGCCAAGCCAGATGTCCCCGAGCCCCAATTCCACACCCCTCGGCCTGAGGTACGGCAAAGACACTCACACACAACCACCTACACATGTTTGAAAACTAGAATATTGAAACACACCCCGAGAAAGAAAGAAAAAAGAAAGAGAGAGGGGCAGCATGAGCCAGGTCCATCGATATATAAAGCCCTTTAAATGAAGTCTGGCTCTCTAGAGCCCACAGACATTGTGTGTTATTTCTTTGGCTGAATTAAGAGTGTGTAATGAATAGGGCACATTAAAGCACTCTCTGCTCAGCCCCTCCTTCCCATAGTCCCTCCTCCTCCTCCTCCTCCTTCTCCTCCTCCTCCTCTTTCTCCTCCACATGGCCATCAGTGAGACTGAACCTTCACTCTAATGAATGTTAACCAGTCATGAAATGATCAGATCAAAACAAGCAGCACTAACGTGACTTGTGTCAGAGAAAACTTTTTAATCAGGATGTACAACGTAAAGCCGGTTTTACTACGCTTCTGCTCTGTTAGGTAAAATTAACCTTCGCCTATGGATGTCATGTAAACACTTTTTTCCAACCAATATAGGGAATAAAGTTTCTGACCCTTTTTCCAGAAAAGTCCATTTTTTGCTGGCTGTTCAAAATGGGAAAACTACTTGTTATTAACTATCACTCATCCCAGACTTTTGGTATCACTCTGTTGTTGTAATGTTGCATGGCACACCACTAGGGAAAAAAAGGTTAGCTAGCTAACTAACATTTATTCCCAGATGTGTGTGCCATTTCTGCAGAAAATGATATTATATTTACAAATATGTATGTAAATTGAACGGAAAAGACACGTATATTTTATGTAAATCAAGTAATTAAGGTATATATATATATATATATATATATATATATATATATATATATATATATATATATATATAAACATCTATAAAACCTTGTGTGCTTGTCCCGTGCCCATTATAACAACAATTTACCTTGAAATCTAATCAGTAAAATACTTCAGCAGTCTAATCATTTTTATATTAAAGTATGGATCAATTTAACATCTCATGCTGGAAGCATTCCACACAGCACATGCTCAACAGGAAGTTTCATTATCCAGATTTTCTGAATATCATGGGATGGAGAAAAGTACATTTTTGTGCTTTTTTATTCTTTATAATGATATTGTGATACGGATATTGTGCATATTTAGTGTATATTTTAAGTGAATAGTTCAAGTCCTTAATGCTCTAATGCCCTGGATGCTGGTTAATCACAGTTTGTGTATTTGCTAATTCTTTGATACAAAAATGTCAGCTGTTAGTTTAAAATAATTTAAGAGCAAAATGGAGGGATGGACACTTAAATAAATAAAAAATATAATCTATTGTTAGATGCTTGTGTTTTTAGATTTATTGTTGATAACAGGCCTAATAAGGTGTCCACTCAGTCTGATCTTCTGAACCCCAGATAACAGCAGCGTATCTCTACAGGTCTCTTGGGTGGTCTTCACAAACAAACACAGGGGGTGGCTCAGATAAAGACAAAGAGGAGGGAAGCATTCATTAAGTGAATTAGGCTTACAGTAAAACCATTCTCGCAGCTTTATACCACTTGCTTTTCCCCTTTCTTTGTTATGTGTCACTGATAGGGAGGAAATGTCATGATCTCTCTCTTTCTCTTTCCCTCTCTTTCTCTCTGGTTAAAATTAATTTGTATTGAAGAGGACAGAGCGACAATCATTAGTAACACTGAGATCTGTAATGGATTCCATAGTGAGGTTTAATGTCTCGCACTTACCATTTAAAACTCAGGGAGTACCACTAGAAGAAAAAAACCCAAAATTCTCATTTCATAGGTGAAGAAAAGACTTTTTTTTCTAATTTTTCTTGAATTGTATTGCAATTTAGAATGATCACCGCAGAGTCAATGCAGCCAGAAGGAGAAGTTGTTTTTGGTGCAGTTCGTAAAACTGTACGATTCAATTCTTACTGATCAGTAATCTAAAAATGAGTTTATTCATACTGAGAAAATTATTGTGCATTTTTTATGCATAAAATGTGCTTTACAGATTTAAGAAAACTGATTTAAGATGCAAAGATAAAATAAAATAAAATAAAATAAAATAAAAACATGGAAAAAGAATAAAATGTAATCTAAAAAAGAAAATTTCAGTTTGTGATTAACAAATGTTCATATAAAGAAAAAAAGCGTTATAAATTAAAACAAAAACAGAAAAAAACAATACATTGTTAAACAAAGGAAAAACAAACAAAACAAAGCTATATTAAATAACCATTAAAAAAAATAAATTCAACTAAATTCAACACTGAGTAAACTTAAAACTACGGAAAAAAACATGTAGATGTTTCATGATATATATTATGTCATTATATCCACTGCCAGTGATTTATACTGAAACTAAGAATTTTTGCTGAATTTTGTGGGTGAATTTAACTATTCACAGCACAGTACTGTACTGTGAAAAAGACCAGTCAGTGATCTGCACTGCATACAAGCTCCACCCACATGTCCCTATGTAGAAAGAATGGGAGACAAATTCAGCAAAAATCTTAGTCTTTGACATTCTGTGCTTAAGAGACTATGGTGAAAAGGCCACTGCTTAAATTTAAACAAATTCCATTTTATTCTCTTAAAGGAGTCGTTCAAAAATGATTCAACTGTGAATAGCTCATCATTACCTATCATAACATATCATACCTATCGTCATTAATTCTCAGTTAAGGATAAAAAGTTAATGATGTAAATAATTAAAGTCAACCTCACACATGTTCATGATGAAAAAACCGGTCCAGCGTTTTAGCTCGATATCAAACCCATAATGATTTTCAGGAATGGCTCAGTTCATGCCTGGAAAATATAATATTAACAATGATCTTTGGAGAATATATGCACGTTGTCTTAATTATATTGGTGCAGTCTGTTGTAGGAGTTGTTCACTGACGCAGTGGTATGGTGTGTGATAAATTATCCAGCTGCCAGTTGTGATTAATAGCGACTTTAACACAGGAGTTAAATGCAATAATAAAGGAGCCCATCGTTCCCCTTTCATATGGCCTCCTCATAAAATTAGTCAGAACTATAAATCATCATAAGAAACCCATTTTGTATTGATATCAATTATTTTCTGTAGAGGTCCAGGTACACAAACATACACACACACAGCTGAAAACATTAACACACAAGACTGCATCTCCACCACTGGTGTTTTTATTGATTCTTCCACACTAAAGTAAATGAGGGAATTTTAAATAATCAAAGAAATTACCACATTAAGATAATTAAAGTCTTTCTAAGAGTTTTTAAATGTTTAGGGATGACTCAGATGTTTGCAGAAGGAAGTTGGTGGGCATTTTTACTAAAGTGACCCCATAAAATCTACTCTGTAAAGTCAGGATCACTCTGAATGAATTAAAAACAAAAATAATGGCATCATTAGTTCAAAAAAATCCAAGAATTAAGAAAAGAAATGTACCTAAAGAATGTTAACTTACCCAAATATAGTCATCAGCCAAGACAGGATTTGTGTGTAAAGTTTCTTTCCCTCGTTTTGCACTCAAGCTATGGGTTAACAAGAAGTTTCTAGCAGCGTATAGCCTTCAGTTTAGAATGGAGCACTAAATGTTGCTATAGGTGCACATTTCCTACACTTTCCTACATTATACTTTATTCATTTTCAGTTACTGCTTTTTTTCCTGGTCAGGGTTGCTGAGGATCTGGTGCCTAAACACACAATGGGCTTGTCGTGGATGGGATACCAGTTAATCACAGAACACCATTTACACTCACACACACACAATCACACACTCCTTCACACCAAGGAGCAATTTGAAGGATTTTCACAATGCTCTTAACCCTGGGTTATCATTGCTCTAAACCTTGCTTTGTACCCTGGGAACATTTAGCTTATGAAACAATGCTGTGTTATGAGTTTGAGGTAAAAATGTGAATTTCCCTTTGGGATGAATCTGGGAAGTATCTATCTATCTACCTATCTACCTATCTATCTATCTATCTATCTATCTATCTATCTATCTATCTATCTATCTATCTATCTATCTATCTATCTAAATTTAAAAAAAAAAAATGTCAAAAGTCAATTAGAGCCAAGAGGAGTTTGTTTTGAACAAGTGAACTGAGTGAAAACTTGTCACTATATACCTTGTCACCTTATAAACGAGACAAGGCATTATTTAAAGTAGTCGTTCACAGTAGTTATCAAATCATGGTTTTTGACATCACAAATATGTAAAAAAAATAAAATAAATAAAGTTAACCCAGGGTTTAGGAAAGTACAGTGTGAAATGTGAGATCATGAATGGCCAGGATTAATTGTTAACCCCAGAAAAAGTATAAGCAGTGTGAAATGTGCAACAAGGTAACCCAGGATTCTGTTTAATTTCAAGTGTGAAAAGAGTTAACACACCAACTGGTATGTTTGGGAGGTCTGAGAATGTAAGGGGAGCCACATTAGCATTGCATTTATATACAATATGAATACAATAAAATGATGAACTGATCCTTCAAGTATTCTTAAAGTATCTATAAGTAATAAAGCAAATTGATTTATTTACAAAAGCAAAAAAAAAAAAAAATAGAAGGTTGAATAGTATTTGAGGTCAATCAAATGTGAGCTTGATGATTTCTACAGCATCTTCCAAAATGGCAGAATGAAAATAACTGGAAAAATACACCAGAATTTACTGGACAACCGAATAACATAAGGCTTAGAATCGTTATTGGTCATACAGATGCAGTCAAGCATATCTAAATCCTGAATTCTGAGAGCAGTGTTTTTGAGAAATGGCTCGTTCGCTCGCTCACACCTGCAGTTCTTTGGATCTGATGAGGATTCCACATGTCAAAGCCATGCTCTGTGACCCCATGAATTTATATAGCGATGTGGTCCACTAACGTGAGACGGCCTTTTGCGATAACACAGCGGCGTGGTGGACAGCTGATCACTCGAACACCTCATTAAAATACCAGCCACACTTACACTCATAAACTCCAGAGTTTGTGTGAGCTGATAAAGCTCGATAGTCTGGAGGAGCTTCATGGCGACTGGCGTAACCCCTCAGACTAATATTATTGCAAACGTTGTTGTTACGTGACAAGTTGGTTATGGAGGGAAGGATGGCATTTCGACTGAGAATAAAAGCCTGCAGGCTCTAGTATAGTCCAAACAACAGGAAATAAATGTAAACCTGCATGTACTGTAAGAGCAAACACATGTAGTTACTTTTTACTACAATGTTTTAACAACTCTAATATTGAATATGGCACTGTAATCTTTTTATGCTCTTTTAAAATTGATGCACAATATTATAATTGGAAGATCACACACACAAACACACACAAAAAAACAATAACATCAACAGAGTTTTTACCTTATCAGGAAGGATTACATGTAGACACTAAGATCTATCCAGTCAATGATCAGCTTAATATCTACAACATGTCAAGTTTATTACAGGACAAACTTCATATATTGGGTTTTTGAGTAAATTATTTTTGCAAATTATTTTTTGAAAGAATGAGTACAATTTTAATGGTGTAAATGCAAATAGATTTATTTATCACCCTCAGTGTGTGTTAATGCAGTCCAGAAGTCACTTTTATTCACTTTTGAATCATAAACTTACATATAAGCTCTAAACATACTATTTATAATAATAGTAATAATCACTGCACATTCACAGTTTCGATGCCCAGAGCACACATTTACACTACAGTGCAAGCTTCGGTCTTTTTTTTTATCCTTCATATGAAAATGTTTAAATATTTTTCAGTCATCTAACCACATTATGTCAGTATTATCCATGATGCATAATTACACAGATGTTTCAAATTCCAAAGTAGAAGTTTCCATCTCTGTTGTTCTTTCTGTAAAAAGGATTCATAAAGCATTATTATGTGCTAATATATGGCTTGTCAGTTTACAGCGAGGCCGAGTGATTAGAAAAGCAATCACAGAGAGTGAAATGACTCCATTAGGTTACAAAACACAAATTTGAGGAGTTTGAGTATTAATTGCCTGAGTGCTCATTAAGCAGCCTGTCTGGGTAATTAGATTCCTTTTAGTGTGTCAGAATAAATGACTTGCCAGTAATCTGAATTAGCAGAAAGCTTGCACCTGAAATGAACTACAGTGAACCTGGGACATCTCATTAAAATGAATGCATCAAATCATCTTCCACAATAATGTCCCTTCTGTCTTCCTGTCCTTCTCCTGATCCTCCTCTCCTGCCCTGTTCACTGACCCTATATCTGACAACCACAGCTGGAGAGATGCTGTTCTGTTGTGGGGCTTCGACTCTCAAGCTCACATCCTCTTTCACGTCCCCTTTCAAAATGTCAGACATCCTGCAAATGTTCTGTTTTTAAAATTCGTTGTACAAACAGCTTTTTTATTCAAGCTTTTAACGTTAAAGTACAGAAATTGATCCTCCCTGCATTCTTTCTTGTCAAACACTTAATTATTACACCAGTAACTTCAACATTGACAGCTAATATTGTCAATTATTAGTAAAATTAATGTCAGTATATTGTCAATTATTAGTAACAGGCAGAGTTACTATTACCACTTGATTGATTAGGTGATTAGTTTCCTATGCCTGTATTAACATTTTTTTCATTTATTAAAGAAGAGCATGGTATTTATAAAAATGTATAGTTATATTTGCTGTCTGCAAAATATGTAATAATTTATAGCATAGCATTATAGGAGACATAAACAGCCTTCATTTCTCGTTTGAAATTATTAAGGAAAAGAAAACATCTCTGAACACTGGAGACTCCTTCTGTAAATGTTAATTAACATATGCAGCTCTGTGAAGTAGTCATTTTTCAGAAACAATAACAAGTGTGTTAATTTAAACCAGTGAAATGCCTGCTACAGGATACATGAAAATATCTAGAAAATTAATCAACACCTTCTGGTTCCCTGCAACAGGTTTCAATAACAGACCAATCAAATGTATTAATTGTGACTCTCTTTTCGAATAATTTGAATGTTTTGTAATATAATTTGTAATGTGTTCATATTTCATATACTTTTGCAGTTTTGTTTTGTTTCTCAGGAGTTAATTCCGCTAAGAAGTAATATATATATATATATATATATATATATATATATATATATATATATATATATATATATATATATATATATATATATATATATATATATATATATATATATATATATATATATATATATATTTATATATGTTCTTTTTTTTCTACAGTTAAGAACATTGGTCTAAAGCCAGAATGCTGATTTTGCATTTAATTTCCATCTAAATTGCATCTCCGAAACAAAAATGGCACATTAACAGCTGAAAAAAAAAAACAGCAATATTTTTATAATTCTCTTAAATATACATGATGCTGAATTTATTGCAATAGATAGAGAAAAAATTGTTAGATGATCTGTAAAAATATAATAAGCGATATAATTTCAGTGAAAACATAAAATACCTTTTATTTTTACCTTGAACTATGTAAAAGAGTGTGTGCTTGAGGCATTTTCCGCTGAATTGATAGTGAACTGATTTATGGCCTTTAATGCATGGTATAATTAATTTTATGCATATGACTTCCCTTACAATTACCACACAGGCCGATTGGAGAAGTTCACTGCTTATATGAAGCCATCAATAATTGTGAATTCATCACTGAGAAGCCTGAAAGTCACAACAGGGAGAAATGAAGGAGGAAAAGTCCCTTTTTTAGGACATAAGGGAATCTTTTAAAGGGCAATTGTCTCAGGATGACTACATCCCTTAATGAACTAGACATGACAAATCTGAAGGACATTTTCAAAAAGCGCGAAGGAACATGGGTCCTTCCATGTGATCTTTTGCTATCCTAAGGAAAGCAATTTCCAGCTTTAAAGAAGAGAGTAATTGTACTCTTATTGAGCTGTTAAAATTGTTACTACATTATAATGATTATGCAGCAAAAAAGTTTCACAGCAAAGCATTTGGTGAATGGGTATGTCTATTGATCACTAACCAATCCAGGGACAATAGCTGAATTATACGACATCTAAACATTTAAAACACCTAGCATATATACCAACCAGCCATAACATTATGACCACCTGCCTAATATTGTGTTGGTCCCCAAAACAGCCCTGACCCATCATGCACTATGTATTCTGACACCTTTCTATCAGAATCAGCAAATTCTTCAGCAATCTGAGCAACAGTAGCTGGTCTGTTGGATCGGATCACACGGGCCAGCCTTCGCTCCCCACGTGCATCAATGAGCCTTGGCCGTCCATGACCCTGTCGCCGGTTCACCATTGTTCCTTCCTTGGACAAATTTTGATAGATACTGACCACTGCAAACCGGGAACACCTCACAAGAGCTGCAGTTTTGGAGATGCTCTGATCCAGTCGTCTAGCCATCACAATTTGGCCCTTGTCAAACTCACTCAAATCCTTACTCTTACCCATTTTTCCCGCTTCTAACACATCAACTTTGAGGACAAAATGCTCACCTGCTGCCTAATATATCCCCCCCACTAACAGGTGCCATGATGAGGAGATAATCAGTGTAATTCACTTCATGGCACTGCTCAGAATGTTATGTCTGATCGGTGTATAGCATGGCAAGCATGGCTAACCAGTAAGCACATTTCTACTAAGCACAAAGATCCTTAAACGTCACAAAATAAAATAAAACAGATAAATGAAGTCAGTATAAAATGTAAATGTTTCTCATGGAGGTTTGTGAAGCAAAAGATCAAAGACAATGATTTACAGGGACATCGCACTAAATTGGAGAAATATTTGTATATTTAAAGGTCAAATAAACATAAACAACTTGACAATATCAATGTCTATTTATAGAAATGTAGAACAGAGACTTGCTCAACAATAGAGGTCAAACTAACTTTTCCAACCAGCTAATGCTAGTTAGCTGAGCAACATAAGCTAAACTGAAAAGATTTCAAAACATATCCACAAATATTAAAGTTTATAAATCTCCCCTGCTAAGACTGCCTTAATTAAACAACATAACCTGACAGGAACTCTAAGAAAGATTAATAAAAAGCCTTATTCATAAAAGATAAAACGTGATCTTCACTACTAATGCTAGCCTGATGGGTGACATTAACTAACCTGACATGATCTCTGAGAGCATTTTTAAAGACATAGCCATAATTATATTTCATCTTCACTAGTCCTTAGTATTTGGCTAATGTATGCTATGTTTTTAAAATTCATTTTAAGTCCATTCATTTAATGTTTATAACCATACCTAACTAAATTTTTGAAAGAATATTTAGTTATATTGCACATAATATTTTCTGCTAATGCTAGCTAACTGGGTGTATATATATATATATATATATATATATATATATATATATATATATATATATATATATATATATATATTATATATATATATAAACTAACTTTTGAGGCCAGGACATTAGATGGATATCCCTCTATAAGTTCATACAGGTTTAAAGACACATCTGCTAATCTGAGGCCCTCAGAGCAGTCCCAAATTACATGATTCTGAAAGATTAAGTTAGACAGAGAGAGAGCTGGAGCAAGTGAGTGCTGGTGAAAGAGTGGACAGGTAAGAGTGATGTGTCGAGTTTCCCCATCAGGTGTGTGACGGCTTCAGTAGGCAGATGATTGGAGCTGAAGCACATCACCCACACAACTGAAGTGGCCTAGTCAGGACCAATTGTGGGCTTGTTCTACTAAGTGACTGATGACCAAACTGGGGTCAGGAGTAATGAAGACAACTGATAGCACGGCTGGAGGAGGCTGGAATGCAGACAGAGAAAGAGATGGCTGAGACAGGGCTGAGCAAAGAAGAAGGTCTCATGAGGTCTGTCCATGGAGACAAAGGTCTGACAGCAGGTCTGCTCTGATGCCCAGCAGGAGGTTCACAGAGATGCACTCTGCACAGGGGTCCCAGGATGGGTGACATCAATGACACAAATGTAAAGAAACATTGACAAGACCATGATGCAAGATGTATCTCAATATCGAGAAGACAAAGAACAAACTTACATTTTGCTGTTACTTCATGAGAACATTTCTGCAACAGTGTGTGGTTTATTAAAGTGGAGTCAAACACATCAGAATCTGATGCTATAGGAAATAATCAATTTGGGGAGTGGTAATAGTAACTCCACTTTATTGCACAACCCTGTCAATTACTTACTATAACAGCACCACAGAGTGTTTACTACCTATAGATTAAACATGGACATATAGAACAAAGTAGAATCTAAAAACAATCTATGCCTCTTCAGTTACCACTCTTGGTGAACCATTAAAGTTCAATGTGTAACGAGAAACCTGTGAGAGGGGCTGATGAAGAGTTTCAAACACATTGAAGAAACATAATGTAGTCTGATCTTGATTTTAGACCACAAATCCACAAAAAACCTTGGAAGACCAGTCTGTATGTAGCATACATAGCCCTGTAGAATCCTATAGAATTCAATAGAATCTTATTTGATGTCTAGAATCATATTGGACATTGTGTTTTTAACAGAATTTCAGTTTGTCCTAAACTTTACTTGAAATTTATTGTAACTAATGTCTTGTTATTTGAACCAAATCACTCAGAAACACACAGACTGTATAGCTACTGGCAGGAATTATTTTTATGTATCTGTCTTGCAGTTTATTGTATTGCCTGTTTGCTCTGTCTCATGTCTTGTGCTGTCTTTTGTCTTGCACTGCTTGCACAAGGTTGCACACATGCACTTTATGTCTATGTCTTTTTAGCCCTTAGTTCTGTGCTGTCTTATGTAGCTCTGTGTCTTTATGTTTAACCAGGGTCCTGGAGGAACTTTTCTGATTCTTGCATTCATTATGTCCAGGTCTTCACACACTGGACACACTGGAGAACTGGACATAATGTGAAGCTTAAAGTACATGATGTACAAAATGAGGTTCAGGTCTGTTCTGTAAACCACACTCCTGCCTTCCATATGACATCATTGAGTTTATGAAGCATAACTGAAAACTCTTTAGTTCTCTCTACACCAAGCATGTGCAAAACAGATACATGCTGGCCTACTGTACAGCTACTGCATGCATTAACGTCAGCACATCAGCGTGTCATCAAAAAGCGTCCAGGCATACGACTATGAGATCTATATTAAAGTGAAATAAATGCAGAGTGGAGTAAAAAAAAAACCTGTTAGATGTATGACCTCCGCCAGAGAACACATTCTGACTGAATTGATCTGGATGATATGAATAATTTAGGAGAAGCTAAAGGAGGCAATATAAATGCACACATATATTCTAATCTTTCAAGCAGTGTTCCGTAAACGCTCTGTTTTGCAGCAGCCTCTATTTTTTTTCCGCCGGGTGTGGAGCTAAATTAATCCCGGGATGTATCCTCTCCTCTATTTCACATTCAAAGTTATTCACATACGGATGCATAATTATTAATCTGAGATTAAATTCAGCCTGATATCTAGGACCACTCTACACTCTCCATGTGGTGAAACAAGTTTTTTTTTCTCTGCTCCTGACCTTTAGCTCACTCGCAGGAACATTTCTTGGGTAATTCACACCGACACGTTCATTCTACCTTTATCTGCAGCTAATGCTGCTGACAGTCCCAACATCCTTTTAGACCTTGTTACCCGCTACTTAAAAATCTCCCGAAAGACCAAAGAGGCGCAGCAACATTCAACATTAATTTTATACAGTGAATACTTATATACATGATTCAGCGGTTCCTTCATTCACTAAACGCTCGGTTAGTTCAAAGGACATCCTGTGATAAAAATCAGCCTACCCCTATGAGGCTATTAGTTTATGTGCCTAATAAGCTCAACAAGTGCTACAATGGTTTACAATCGCAAAACAGTAATTAATTCAAAAACAAAATAAAAAATAACAGTGTCTTGTCGGTAACTGTTACTAATTAATTTACCTTAGTGAATCAGAGACTCAACATCTCTTACATTTTATACATTGACCATTCTGATTGGTCAGAAGATGATGATTTTCTATTTCTATGTGCTAATAATGTCTATAGTAAATCTTTTTCACAGGGATTTGGATGGTGGAAACAACCATTTTAAAACATGTAATTGTTAAAATTGTGGAGCTTTTTGTTTGGATAATTTAACATTCATGGAAGTAGTTTTAGCATTATAAAACTGATAAAGTCTGGAACAGTAACTAAAACAGTTTTCTGACATGAGAATAATGCAGGACAGAGGAGCTTATTATGCTTTGTGGTTTCTTGCTAATGTGACTGCTGCATTGTTTTCTTGGCCGATGAGTATAGGGCTGTGTGTAATTGATGTATAATTGACTGCGTATTAGACATAAGCTAACTAGTTTTGAGGGCATTATTCTATGTAGTTCTAAGCAGATAAAAAGTACGACATTATTCTGTAATAAATAAGAATTGTTTGGTGCAAAATCGCTTTGGTATAATAAATAGGAAGGCAAACAATTTGGGATATGCTGTTATAGGAAAATAACTTCAGGTGATAATAACTCCTTTTCATCACAATAAGGGGAAGCAGAAGCCTTACACAGTCACCCGGGTGAGGACAGTTTCTAGGCTGCAAGTGGCTCAATGAAATGGTCCAGGGAGAAAACAGATAAGATGCTAGTAACAGATGGCCCACAGTAGCGTGATCATCTGGTCACAAACAAAGACCATAGCAGTGATTTAATGATCATTCTGAACCCCAGCAATGATTTAATGATCATTCTGGCCTCACCTATTATTTATATAGACATATAATCAAGTGGAAAAGTGTATTTCAGCTGCAAACAACACACGCCAAATCCAGAGCTCATTTGTCTCGTGTCTTTTATTCCCAGGTCCTTGTATTCCCAAGTTAGCATTAAAAGTACCTTTAAAACAAAACATACTGTTAAAAATACCTTAAAAATATGTTTGGTATATGTATGATCATTTGATTTACACATATTTTAAGAAATAATCATTCCAATTTGGAATTTGTTTCTATACCTCCGTGAGGCAAATATTGGAAACATGTAGCTACCAGCTTAGAAGCATACACCTACCTTAAAGGACTAAAAATATGAACAATATTATAATCTCAATCAATTCTAAAGGCCACAGCCCCTAACTGAATCTGATGCTTGTGCAAAGTGACACGAAACTGTGTGCAGAGAAAGAAGGTTACGTTTTTTTATTTCACAATTTTTTACACTTTTGTCCATGTTTATAGACAACAATGTATAATACAGCACAAAAGATATGTCATCTGTTAGATCCACTCACTCGAGATTAGTGTGTGCTGATATAGGAGAGTAAACTTATATATATAATACTCACAGCTTCAGATTAAAACTAAGAGCAAACCTCAGACATCAAACATGTTTAGGCTTTCTTGGTGTAATTTTTGGCCAAATTAATCTGCATGCATGACTGGATTTGGTCAATAAATACCAAAGATTCACCCAGAGCATTTATTCTGATAAGAAGATGGCAATCACAAAAGCCCAAGCCAGAGGATAACAAGAGGCGCGTGGGTCGCATGCGGCATGTGGCATACGTGAGACCTGAGACGCAGGTTAATTACCGAACTGATCCAAGCTTAGATAAAAAAAAAAAAAAAAACAGCACGAGCTTCCAGTCCAAATGGAGCAGCAGGTCGGAACACTGACAGATGCCCTATTACAATGTTAATGATCACAGAGCCCTGGACAAATAATTACATTCAAAGCTTTTCCTTGTAAGATCACAATACGAGCCACGCCAAAAGATGGCTTTCCTAGATGAGGCAGTAACGCAGCCAGGAACATATGTGGCACGAGGCTGGGGAGTCCCTCAGCTCCATCTCAGCAGCTTTTTGTCCTCAGATGGAGCCATGCAATGACTGTACGAAGGGGCAAGTGTGTGTGTGTGTGTGCGTGTGTGTGTAGATTTGGCGGACTGATAGCACAGAGATTGCTCCATTTAGCTGCTCAGCGTGTGCCATGTGCTCTCATCAAGGGACCATCTCACCCCCTTTTAATTTTCCCCAAGCTCTGATAGATCCACTCCTCCCATTGTCAAGAGCAAGCACGGTTATCTTCTGCTCGGATGGTAACAGGTGAGGCTCAGCCTAGTGGAAATCATCACACTCCACTTGCCGTTATGGTCCAACACAGATGACTGTAGTGTAATTCCACAAACCTGCACAAATGTGATAAATGTACAGGAGATTAGACATTTTTTTATTTTATTTTATTAAACAGTATGTTATACTAGGACAAGCACAGAGCCATAACTGTTTAGCTGCAAATCCAGATTTCTAACAAACACATTGCAAAATCTGGACATTACATGAAACAGTTATAGCATAGCTATTTTAATTGTTTGGAGGGCAAACATAAATTTACAATTGAATGATGTGCATTTTAGTGTTGAAAAAGGTCAATAGTCAATAAAGGCTTTTGGCTTTGTGATCGATCTCAGTCAAAATATATTCCATAATATTTACACACATACACATGTAAGTCTTATTTTAAAGCACTTTATTTTACACTATGAAAACTGCTAAATATTTAATAGGAAAAAATCATGTGAATTAACATTATCATATGCTATGAACAGGCAGAAAAAAATCACTGCATAAATGATATCTCATAAAATGAAAATATCTTTAGTTGTACAATTTCAAATTATGAGATTATAATAAAACCATATAAGATTGTGAAGCCCATATTTAGATAATTAAGTTTAATTACTACATATATATTATGATATAATAATAATAATAATAATAATAATAATAATAATAATAATAATAGTAATAATATATTTAATTGCTATGTTTATTATTATTATTATTATTATTATTATTATTATTATTATTTTATTTCTATTGGTATATATTCTTGAAAATGCTAAAGATAAATGCATTAAGCTTCATGATTAGGGCAGTGGATATTCATGTTATATGCAATAAGTAGATCAATTGCTAGTATTTAAATTGACATTTCTTCTATAATTTTGCTTTATATATACATATACATACACTGCCTGCCCCCCCCCCCCCCAAAAAAAAAAGCCACCTGGATATAACTAACTAAATATGTAAAATCATTCCATTGGATAATAAATGCAGTGGTTAATATGTTTCAGCTGGCAACAAGTTATTTAACCCTAACTAATGCAGCTGATGAGTAACTGATCAGCTTCTCATTTCTTGAACTACCACGTCAGAAGTCATGGATAAGATGTGAATCTGTTAATGAAAAGATTTCATTTGGGAGTTGTTCTTTAGCTTTGAATCTCAAGTGAACGTAAGAAAGTATGTACGTATGTCTTGGCTGATGGACTGATTCAATTAAATTGTAAAAAATTAAGATGAGTGAGTCATATAATATCTACACATTCACAATGCACAAGTGAAACGATGTAAAATATTCTCCTTTCCAAATAAGCACTGAGCTCAATGGCCAAAAGATCATTAGAAGGTGCTGATGGGAGGTAAAAACGCTCCACATGTAGATCACAGTAACTGTGTGTTCATAGTGTGTGTGTGTGTGTGTTCACTACCGAAAGGCTGCCGTCATAATTCATCTGACCTCTCCACGCTGTCGTCTCACATCCTGTGAGAACTAATCAACAAAAGGTAAAGAATGGGGCGGGGAGGCCAGTGGCTCAAGATGGGGAAAAATGAAGAGAGCAAAAGAAAACCAAAGAGCCAGAACGTGCAGGAAATTTATTTTTTAACCCCCTGTCCTTACAGCGTATTAATCTTCTGGTGACCTCCTGTTCAGCGAAGTGACTGCGAGTGATATTCTCCATCTTGGGGCAGTTCCACTCTTTTTTTTTTCTCGCTCTCACCAAAACATTAAATATCACCTGCCTTGATTAATACCAACTTAATTAAAGCCATCAATGATACAATGGCAAGGCAATGAGCTATGGAATCATTGAAATAGTAAATTAAAGAACGTAAAAGAGGCCCTCAGTTTGCCTTATTGACAGTGATGGAGAGGATGTGAAGATGTTGGGGGGTGGGGCATTTGGGGGTCCCAGAAAAGGAGAACCAGGGGTTCCACTGGCTGACCACGCTGGCCCCTCCCCCTCCTCACTGCACGCAAGAGAACTTTCACATTTAAATTCATCAAAGCATTGCACGTGTGTGTCTGTGTGTCTGTGTGTGTGTGTGTCTGTGTGTGGGCCCCTGGGTTCTTATGGATGACTTCCATTTAAAAACTGTTATTACGAGTGTGTAGAGAGCGTAGCCGTATCGCCGAGCCAATCATGTGTACACTGTTCACACGTGTGTCTCTGAAACGCCACACTTCACATCCGGGATTTTTTGTGAAACCTGTCTTTGAGTTTGAATTAATGTTATTTTAAAAAGCAAAACTCACAGAAAAATAATGGGATGATGAAGTAGTGTGATGAAGTAGTGTGATGAAGCAGAGTTACTATTAAAATTCTGAAGTTGATTATTTTCCTATAAATGCACATCCTTAGATATTTTATTCCACTTATACGGCAGCAACTTGCTAAAAATACAATGCATTTCCTTTTATTCATTCTATTTACTAATAAAGAACGGCACTGACCTGTTTATATTGAGTTGAGTTCAGTGGTTAAGGTGTTGGACTAATGATTGGAAGGTTGCAAGCTTGAATCCCTACTCCTCCAAGCTGCTGCTGTTGGGCCCCTGAGAAAGACCCTTAACCCTCCATTGCTCAGTTGTATAAAAAAATGAGATAAATGTAATCCAGTGTTGCTCTGGATGCCAAATGCCAGTAATGTGAAACATAACATATAGATTGGTTTGAAATTTTGCTCAAATCTGGCAACCCTGGTATTTCTACACCATCTCAAACCAAGGTGAGATCAAACAGATCAATACAAGACTGTTTGCTGGATGTGTTGTGGACACTAAACTGCCAGTTATGAGCTCATGCTAATATAGGTCAAGTGAGAAAGCCTGTGCTTGAGGCTCTGCCATTAATAATGTTGTCCTGCCCAAACAAAATCTATAAATGTTAAATATATGTCATCTTGCAGAAAACTTCATCCTGTCAATGATTACAGACCATCCAATCACAGCTGAGGTGAGTGGACAGATTCGAAGCTACACCTACGTGTCACTGAGATGTCCAGAAGCCTGTTGAATGGAAGATGGAAGCAAATTTAAAGGATTAACTCTATAAAAAAGTAGTTATAGAAATTAATATATGCCAGATTTTCTTCAGTTGTTTGCAGTCCATCAGACATGCTAACAGAATTTATTCTGAATATAGCTTATTGCAAATAAAGACTTCGGATCAATGACTGATATAAACATTTCAGAGATTGATTATGAGATCCTGCAACAACCTCCTCAAGCTCGGGATTGATACTCCACACTGCACAACTGTTTAAAGAAAAGGCATTCTTTATTGATCAGTATGCAGGTGCTCAACTCAAAACAGTTGACATAAGCCTCTGTGTGTGTGTGTGTGTGTGTGTGTACTCTTCCCATTACTCGCACAGAATGTGAGTGCACACACTCTTTCATAATGGGCAAACATCAGCCACAGCTGGGATGTTAATGCCAACAAATAGGATTATCCAGAAAAAGGATTTCTCAACTAAGCATTTCCTGCTAATTAGATTTCTTTATCTCAGGAATGAATTGCTTTTTAGCAGCAAAAGCTGTCACTGAGGGAGCTGTTCACTCCTTATAACTGAATTAAATGCATAATTAGTGATACAATTATATTAGCATAGGGTCTTTTGGGTTTGTGCATGCATGTGTGTGTGTGTGTGTGAGAGAGAGAGAGAGAGAGAGAGAGAGGGAAGAGCAGAAAGGTAATAGTGCATGGGTTGTGAAATGTAGCTGATCAGCCTAGACGTTACTCAAAATGCATTCAGTTCTTCAGTGATGTCATATACTTCAGATAAAACTTGTGTTGCTTAGAACTGGATCCTTATGGCTGCTGCCATCTTTGGAAATCAGGATCACGTTTTTTTTTGTTTGTTTTTTTCCAGTTTGGTATGACTCCCCCCCCCACCCCCACCCCCCACCATAGCCCACACCTCTTAGAGTGGAAGTTATTATTCATTCAGAATCCTGGGAAGGATCACAATGTATCTAGAGTTTATCCTGGAAAATCAAATTCAAATTCAACACTGGATGTGAGTCAGGAAGACAATCTGCATGGGATTCCTGTCCATTCCAGGGCACCATGCACACACGTTCCCTTATTCAGTCATTCACATGGGGGTTTTGCATCACCAATTCACCTACTGGAATGAGATGGGAGGAAACCAGAAAAGCCAGAGGAACCACACCTGAACATGAAAAGAGAATGCAAATCCACAGCTCAGGATCACACACGAATTTGGAAGAAGAAGAGGAAGAAGAAGAAGAAGAAGAAGAAGAAGAAGAAGAAGAAGAAGAAGAAGAAGAGGAAGAAAATCTATTTCTAGAGCACTATATATGTGACAGCTCATAGTGCAGTACAATTATGTAGGCAAAATTAAATGATTAAAAGATAATCTTAATAAACATTTTCTAAGGCTTTTTAAAAGATGGTGCCAAGCTTTACCGCTTAATGTTTCTTTGATTTGCATTTAATATAGGGTATTTATCATTTGGCTTGGCCATCTCGATGGATTTTAACCGTGCATCTCACTGTGGGCTTTAGCATGGACCTCACTCTGCACTTCACTGTGAGCTTTATTACTGTAGACCTCAACATGGGCTTTACACTGTGCTTTACCGTGTGGACTAAACCATGGGCTTCCCAGTGAGTATCACTGTGGGCTCCATCATGGGCTTCACCATGGGCCTCAGCTGGCATGGGCAGCTCTGAGAGAGGATCAAGTGATGGAGCAAGGTCCTGCGCCTCTCCCCATGCTGCACCTCACCGGCCCATTCATCACCCAGACGCCAGTGACAGTGACGGATGGGTCAGGCCCAGGACTGGCACCACACCAGCGCCAGAATCATACAGCCCACAAGCCCACTGACAGCTGGAGCGCTGTGTCAAGTGGCGGATAGACGGCAGCCATTAATAATCGCCGTCACATGATCCAAGCTATGCACGAGAGGCAACTGGGAAGCAGCAGGGTTCGCCATTCAGACAGCGGCCCGGAAAAGGAGATGTCACGCTGGGTGGAGGTGACAGTCATGGAGGCTTACTCTTTAATCAAGTGAGCCAGGATAGGATAATGAATATATCTCGGCCAAATTGGGAGACGATGTGTCTAAATAAGCAGTTCTTTTTTTTAACCAACTGCAGGTCTGCTGAATGCCTTCACATTTCCAAATTTAGAAGTGGCAGAAGAACAAAATCTCATTAACATGCTGCGTAGGATTCCACAACAGGTCTTTTTTTCAGGTCAAGTGGGATTAATATACAGTTGTTATGCGAACAATTAAATGATCAGTTAGTTGTATCAGTCAGTAAGCAGTATGGCAAAGTATAAGGTCATTTTTAAGCCATCTTGATTTCATTTGCAGCTTTAAGTGTAATTCTCATACATAAAAATTTTCAAAAGTTTTATTTGGTTGTCTGTTGGTTGGTTTAGTTTGTGAAATTGAAACAACTGATACAAATTTTGGTACAAATGAGTATTTCAACTATTCTACTACTGACACCCTATTAATATCATATAGTCATATTTCCCTGTCATACAATTACTGAGTACAAACCTACTAATACAGACATACTGGTTATTCTTCTGCTGTGTTCATAAACTGAGCTTTCAATCCAGTTTGACATGACAACCACAGAGGCACAGATTCAGCAGATAATAACCTATGAAACTGTGTGACAGAAGGAATTGGAATTTCATATCAAAGTATGCATCGCACCCAAGTATAGACACTAATACACCCTTATTCCACAGTGCTATTGAGTTCTGAGTGGATTCTGAT
Organism: Hemibagrus wyckioides; assembly: GCF_019097595.1. Classification (NCBI taxonomy): domain Eukaryota; kingdom Metazoa; phylum Chordata; class Actinopteri; order Siluriformes; family Bagridae; genus Hemibagrus; species Hemibagrus wyckioides. Next base: position 13,832,396 of record NC_080727.1, read on the forward strand.
TGTTCAGAAGGTTGATTATTGAAGATTCATTTTTTCTTAACAGCAGCTTTGATGGTAGTGCAGCTTCAGATCACAGGTTTATATTAATCCAAATGTAATAATACATACACATCAGCCTTTTTATAGCAAGAGGGACATTTATGGAGGATAAGCCACATATATTTTTTAACGTTTATGACAGTCTTCAGTGTTAACCTTATTTGAGATACTACAATCTCAGTGACTTAGAAAAAGCAACAAACATTCAACTTTAGATGATCAAATTAACTGCTAGCTGCTTCAGTTTCAACTTTAAGTAGACCAAAAATAGATATTAGTACTTGTATAATGGCAGGCTAATGTTTAGCATCATGTTTCTTCAATATTTTCCTAAGGAGAGCTGATGGTGCAAACACAAGGCCTGTGGGAAGAATCCGGGCTGCAGCCTTGTTTCATTCATGAGCTTTGAAAAATTACAACTGAGGGTTAAGGGCTTTGCTCAGGGGCCCAGCAGTAGCATTTTGCTGGACCAGGGATTTGAGCTCACAATCATCCAATCAGTAGTCCAACGCCTTAATCACTAAGCTACCACATCTCTGCGTCCAATAATCTTTCATTCCAAACAATTAGACAGAAATTATTTATTTCTATTAAAGACAGTTAAAGCCTGAACACAGTCATTCTTAATAAAGAATAATGTGTTTTAGACTTTCTTATGTGTACAGTGAGTGTATGTTGATGAATCTACAAAATATTTTTTTTCATGATGTGTCAGTTTCATATACCAGCAAGAAAGGGAGAGGAGGAGAAAAAGAGAGATTATGATTTTTTTTTTTTTTAACAAAGTCATAATAACCACATTTATGACCATAGAGCTCCACTTTTAGGATAGCACTGAATGCTGGATGGACAGATTAGATCTATCACTTTAAACAGAGTGTGAGCAAAACAGTGCACAAGAGAAATGTGAAAATCGCACCTTCCTGAACAATTTCTTCAGCCATTAGTTATGATGGTGAAATTACAAATCAGCTCTGGCATCATCCAGGTGAAATACATAATATGGCCCTGTCTGCATTAATATTCTTTGTGTGCTTTTCACATAAAAGCAAATATGGATTCAACAGAAGCGGGGAGGATTTTGGAAATGAAATCTAGCTCAGGAAGAGTGATACCTCAATCACTTTAGTGCTAAGCTATGCACAAATCTCCATACCTCAGCTCAGCTGTTTCTCCATTTTCACTATTTTCCATTTTATTATATTTTTTTATAAAGAGCTTGAGGAACTAGACGTGAAGCAGTCATTTATAAAATGTATTCAAATGTAATGCTTATTGATGTATTTTTAATTGGTGTATTTCATTGATTTGTATTTCTGAGAATTCTTTAGAGCATGTGTCAAACACAAGGCCCATGGGACAGATCCGAGTTACAGCCGCGTTTCATTCATGAGCTCTGAAAAATTAATAGCATAATGGCCTAATATACATGACGACTAAACATTTTCACACTACCCAGAATTCACAGCATATTCATAACATTGAGACTGCTATTGTACAGCACATGAGGACAATGCTTAACTAAAACCAATTAGCAGCAATCTTTTTCTCCATCCAAAGTGTAGTTACTATAAACCACCAACTCTAATTCTACCACTGCTGGCTCAACCAGGCTCTGCATGTGATCTGCACTTAATGTAAATCATACCTGTGTCTAAAAATGAGTGATCAAGGCCAATTCTTTTGAGTTTCAGATCAAAAGTTAAATATGAAATGATAGATCAGAACTTTCATTTCTTGATATTTAAATCTAGATGTATTAAACAACTTCAAACCTAAGCAAAATCATTGGAACCTGAAGTCTTGAAGTAATATGTGGTAGCATATCCCTTGCTTGCAATAACTGCATCAAACTTGCAACACATTAACATGAACAAACTGTTGCATTGTTCTTCTGTGATGCTTTTCCAGGTTTGTACTGCAGCTTCTTTTTGTCCTGATTTGTTTTTTCTGCTTGCCTCCTCTTCAGGAGCTGAAATGGTGATTGTCCTGGCCAGTCTAAAAATGTCCTTTTCCCCCCATGATGAAGTCCTTTGTTATGCTGGCAGTGTGTTTTAGGTCTTTGTCTTGCTGCGTGATGAAGTTCCTCCCATTTTGAATGGGTGCATTTCTCATTGACAGACAGAATGTTTCTGTAGACTTCTGAATTTATTCTGCTGTAAACATCATGCATCAATAAAGATTAGTGAGTCTGTTCCTGAAGCAGACATACAAGCACAAGCCATGACACTACCTCCACCATGCTTGACCAATGAGCTTGTATGTTTTGGATCATGATCAGATCCTTTCTTTCCCCACACTTCCCATCATGTTATTAGAAGTTACTCTCTTCTTACTTTTCATTTCATCTTTGTATTTCTTTGCAAATTCCAAGCTGGTATCTGATTTTTATTGCTGATGAATGACTTCCATCTTGAAGTATAGCCTCTTCTCATATTTCTGTTTTCAAAGTCTTCTTCTACAGTGGGTTGTGATATCTTCACTCCTGCCCTTTGGAGGTTGTTAATGATGCCACTGACTGTTGCTTAATGTCACAATGTTTCTCTCATCAGCTGCTGCTGTTTTTCTGTCAGTCACATGTTCCAAATTTTTTAACACATTTAAATCTTGAACACATTTAGATGTAAATATCTGGAATAGAAAGCTAAATTCTGATCTATAGACTCATATACTGATCTGTACAATTAAGTTAAGTGTGACGTGTGTCTTCAGGTGGATGTAAGAAAGCAATATGAGCAATGATTTTTTATTTAATCCTTTATGGTAAAGTCTTCCATACTACTAACACTGCTATAAAATTTATTTGTAGTAGTTTCACTGAAAAGAATTAATATATAACAAATAATATACTTAAAATAGCTTTTATTCTAAGTATTATTATTATTATTATTATTATTATTATTATTATTATTATTATGTATTATAATGTAATAGTAATGTTTCCTTACTACATTGCAAATTTCTACATCTTACTAAGTGAAAATATCTTGAATAAAGTCAAATTTGTCTCATATTTCCTATGGTAAGGTTTCAATAAACCAAATATATGATTATTCAACCTATTTCCATTGTTTCTATACTAATCTTAAAGCTTTTTGAAATTGTCTTGGTCTAATGGCTAATGGTTCTAATGGTTTAATAATTTATCTAAACAGTTACAGTGAATAAAAGCATCTAAAACAGCCTGAAACATTAGATATGATATTCAAAATATTCTCAATTCTCATTTAAAAATAATTTGTGACTTGTTGAGAAAGTGAACATCATACACACCCGTCATTCTTTCTGATATCTAGCATGAGACTTTTAAGTCTTTCACTCAGAAAATATAAAGACACAGTGACTGGAAACAATCCAGAATTTTCCAAAATGCATATCCCTTTTCCTCAGATGCGTTGGTTAAAAAAAAGAAAAGAAAATAGTACATACAAGTAAAATAACACTGTGATTACACTTCAAATGTTTTTTGTTAATATCAACTTAATTCATTTGTTACAAAGTTATCATAAACCCATTAGGGGTTGGGTTCTCTTTAGCACCACCAAAAGAAAGCATGCATTTACTCAACCTGCACCTGTTGCTAACCTTCCAACAGAAACTTTTATTCAAGTTTACATTTAAGACATTAAGACTTTTATCTCATTTATACAACTGAGCAATTGAGGGTTAAGGGCACTGTCCAGGGGCCCAGCAGTGGCATCATGGTGGACCAGGGATTAGAGGTCACAACCATCCAATCAGTATTCCAACACCTTAATCACTAAGCTAACACATCCCTGTGTCCCTATAGTCTTTCGTTCCAAACCAATAGACAGAAATTATTTGATATTTAATACAATTGAAGCCTGAAAACAGTGACTTTTAATACAGAATAATATGCGTTTTTGATTTTTATGTCTATGTGTCTTTTAGACAATTATGTGTTAGACAAAAAAAATTAATCTATACATGAGTCTAAATGCACAGATTAAACATAAATGACTTATAAATCATTCAGAATGTACACATAATTGCATAAATTATTCCATTCACAAGTCAAAATGTACAGATTACAGTAACTAAGGTTAAAATCTATCAAAGCAAACATTAATAAACAAACAGTATGTACTATAATTACCTACCCGATAATGATGGCAAAATAAACAGATTACACAATAACATATTTGATGAATTCAAAATATGTATATTAATATGTATATGTATACAGATTACATCACCACAGTACCGCTATCTTGCTTAGAATCATGTCAAATACAACAATATGTGATCAAATTACAAACATTCAAACATCATTTCTTTTATAAATATGAACACAAAGGTCCAAAAGCTCATCTTTACTTAATTTATTGTTTAAATAGCATCCAAAAGTGTTGAAATGTATAATGTTAATACAACAACTGACTGTGAATTTAGTGCAAATCTATACACTCTGAAGAAACCTCCAATATGCTAATTTTCTTTTATTAAAGCATATAAGGGGAATTAGTCAACTGAGAGGACAGCATCAAACTCAGAAATCATGCTTTTGAGTTTACGCATACTTAAACACAATTTGCTCCAAGATAAAAGCTTGGCTTCCATAGTTGAAGAACTTTTTTATCTGGGCTTTAATCTACAGTCACAGCTCCTCTACAAACAACAATGGTCCCTTTCCTCAGTGCATTTGCACTCTATCGCTCCTCTATGTTTCAGAAGACACCTGCAGAGGCAGACGGCCAAAGTGGTGGGATGGTGAGGCTGATCTGAGGGCGGGACTCTCCATAACTAAGGATCACTGAGCTTTTTTTTAACCCCAAGACTCCCATCTGTTGAGTGGTTATTGTGTGTAAAGTGTTACAGCTGCAAAGGGAGCAGGGCGACATTCTCCTCGAAAAACCTTTTTAGCATATTCAAACCTCCTCAGCCTTTTATGCTCGTGTTGTTAGCAGACCCTAATTTATTCATTGGCTTTTACCTCAAACTTATGCTGGTTAAATCTTAGCTCCTTCCTCATATACTTTACTTAACTTTACTCCTCATTTAACTTAACTTTTCACTTTACTTTTTTTTTATGTCTCAAAAAGTATTGCTTCCGGGTGTCACATCATCTGTTTCTTGTGGCTGCTCAGTGCTTCTCTGATCACAATCTGCTTTGGGAATTGTTCGGCCGTTCGTTCGGCTTTTGTGGCCGATTTCATGCCATGTACGACTTTGTGTTCCTGTCCTTCATGAAGCTGTCAGCCGAATAAAAGTGGCCTGGCCCAGGGGTCGTGCTACGACTGGTGGGAATGGGGACATCAGCGATGTTGTTGCCACTGTTGCTGCTGCTGTGTCTTGGAGCCAGCCCACCCACAGTCCTTTGCTCAGCGGGGCTTTAATTTGACTTCAATTTTTACTATGCAGGCCCCCCGAGGAGAAAACACTTTTACAAGCCCTCCGTAAAGCCCCTTTTAATAATGGGGCCGAGGGGGCGATGAATGGGCCCGCCACTGCTGTTTGACTGCTCATGGCATGCTCTAATAAAGTGCGCTATTCATCCTTGCTCCCTTTCACTGACTCACTATGGGGCGGAATTTAGGCAAGGGTGCTTATGTATGGAGTGCCAAGGAAAGCCGGCGCAATAGATTTAATGGATCTCTTGATTCATGCGCGCATATCTTAAGATGCCTTTTCTCTTGCCACTTCCTTTGCCTCTCCCCCCCACCAGAGCTTTTGTGAAGGACCTGCACTGGTGATGAGATTAGCACCAAGTGTCCAGCTTGAAACGGTGCACCAAAGTGCAACAGAAGTGACACAATCCAACTGACTCGTGTTTTTTTTTTCGCGTCAGTGTGGAACAATGAGGGATTTTTACAGCAAATGGCAGAAAAGGACATAATGCAAAAAATGTAAGTTAACAAATGTTTAGGGATAAATTAAACTTCAATTAAGAGATTGTATTTTATTTGATTATTTTATTCATCAAAATACACAGATGACAACAAAAATAATTGAGAAATTTATTAAAATACTCAGATGACAGCAATAAAAAATATTATCAAATTGATAAAATTATTATCAAAGTCAAATATTATGTCCATTGCTAAAAGTGCTATACAAATAAAATTGAATAGAAATCATAGCAAATTACATGCCTATATCTCAGACTACAAGCTTAAACACTTTTTTATATTGAATATACAGATTTAAGTCAAAATGCACTATAGATAGTATAAATAATTAATGCAAAACACAAATTCCAACATTTGTTTCTTATATCAACTACACAAATGAAATACATTATCTGATAGTGTAGATAAAATCCACAAATTCCAGCAAATATTATTTGATAGCGTATACAAACTACAGCATAGAATATTTTATTCTTATACTCAACTGTAAAAAATAAACCTAATAATTTAATACTTCAAATTAAATAGACAGATTAAAACTTGACAAATAAGACACATACTACAATACATACTATGATTTGATATTTAAATCACTGTACACTGTACACAGATGTTATTTTCAAAGCAAACCACACAAATTAAACATATGTAATATTTAAGATATTTAAATGAGAGCATAGTGTCTTTCATATAACACACAGATCTTTAACATAATAAAGATGTAAAATGTACATTGAAGATTATTCCACTGGCTAAATCTGACACATTTGCATTATAAATATTATTGGCAATTATTGTACATCGTCCCAAATGAAAAAAAGAAAGAAAGAAATGGTCAGATAAAGATACTGAAATTCACAGATTACACCATACACAAGTCTAATCGTAATTTGGTTTATTTATTACAAGTTGTACCTAACATTACTTGATAATTAGGTCAAATACAGATTACAGTGTAAATGTTTCAGTTTATTGCTATACTAAATCATATATTAACCAATAAATCAAAATATTTTACTCCAAAAATTAATTGATAATTAATTCAAAACATACATCAACAGCTTGATTGCTAAATGTAAATATAAATGATTTAATATGATTCATATGATATAAATGATTTGAAAGTTGTTGTTTTTTTTTATTCACACTGTGTTCACATCATTCTCATTTGTTCCTGTCAAAAGCAAATTAGGCCACTGTAATGTTGCTTTAATTGTGGCACACTCAGAATGTTAAATAACACCAGGAGCCATGATGCAGAGTTGCAGCAAGCCTGAAGGGTGCAGTTAAAGTCACGCTTAATGCGGTGAAGGCGTTAACAGATTGATTCCCTCTAATCTGTTCAGCTACACCAACAGTCAGCATGGGGCAGCCAAATTGTCTTCAGAGAGCCCGGTGTGTTGTGTGTTAACAAATTTCACGGCCATCTGTCACGCACAGTTAAACTTTGCACAGCACTGGTTATGGGAGGAGGCTGACCCGGGACCCGGGACTCAGGGATGGGGACAGAAAGACAGGAGGACAGGACAGGAGAGGGTGGAGGTTGCTATACCAAGCTTCTTGGCCCTCAAGTTCATTCAGAACCATGCAGCCAGACTTTCTTCCTGGCTAATTATGTGGAAAACAGCAAAGACAATAAAGCATCTGGTGGTCTTTCTTCCCCTGTTTCGAATTTTTCTCAATATTGTGACAGGCT